>NC_133483.1:17243036-17349978 GCF_025370935.1 Choristoneura fumiferana
CTTTATATTCCACTAGATGTCGCTGTACAGTGCAATGGCAAACTTATTTAATCACGGCTTAAGGTCCCCATACACGGTACGATTCGTCTGTACGATCCGTCGCTTCAGACCGATCGAAACGACGAATCGATAGAGTCAAGATCATTAACGATTTACTTCATCGAAGACGATGTCGGAGATCGCAACAAAATCCTATGCAATCAGATATCGTAACGATGAATCGACAATCGACTTTACGATCACTCGTCACAATTTTCATGAGATTGATCGTACAGACGAATCATACCGTATATGGGGCCCTTTATGTCGGTCACAGATCTACTGATTCTGTTTTTTCTACCTAGAATAAGAGCGGTTACGCACTAGGTACGTCCGATACGAATCCGTGAAAATACAATCCGGAGCAGCTGGTCGTAGAACTTCGTATAGTTCTGTCATCCGATTTCTCTCCCATCTAGTGCGTAAACTACCATACAAATAATTCTACATACCTACTCTATTTTCACGGATTCGGATCGGATGTAGTGCGTAACCGCTAGATGCTGAGCGTTATTCTTTGATACAGGATAGTCCTGTTCGTGAGCGTGGTGTGCCTGCCGCTGCTGTGCCTGGCGTGGGCGGCGGCGCTGGTTCTGGGCAGCGAGGCGGGCGCGCGCCGCGACGCGCTCAGCGCCGCGCTCGCAGCCGCCGTCGCGCTGCACGCAGCCGCCGCCGCGCTCGGACACACCGCGCTCAACGTGCGCGTTAGGGACAACCTCACACGGTCAGTTACTCACAACTCAATGACGTTCCGAAGTTAGGACGGTTCAGGGGGGACACACCCATCTTCATTGTGTACTGTGCCTTAGTCGGCTGTCGCCTCGCCTCTTTTTTTTAAGGGGATCCCATGCCCCAATGACCTTCGATCAGAATTCCTTGGTTTTCTATTTATTTTTTGTAGCTTATTATATTAACAACAACGGCTTTAATCAATATAGTATCCCATATTTACTTCAAAGTTCATTGTCTTCGAGATATCTGGCATCAAAGTTGAACAATTTTAGGCCAAAAAACTGGTTTTCTGGCCTTAACTTTTGTGTTAATTAGTTTCAAATGAAAACCCTTGAGACGTTTTTAGAGACGTCAAAGACGAACTCAAATAATGTAGATGTCGTAAGTATATGTTAGATCTTTCACGTCAACGAAATAAGTGTTTTTTTAAACAATGGTTAAAAAAAATCATGCAAAATAAAGTATTAATTTTTTTCCTAATTCGGTAGACAAAAATAGAGATAAAAGATTGAAGAACCGGTAGCCGTTTGATGCAAAAGTAAGCGATACGATTCAAAACTTGTCAAAAACATCCGCTAGCAGCACTTGATACCGAGGCGTCGTGGCGAGTGGATGTCTTGTAGTGCGTTATAACAAATCAGTGTTTTATTGTGAAGATACTCTGGCTATAAACCCCTGCCTAGTTGAGACAGCACAAATACGGTAGGAAAATGCCCGCGCCGTGGGGAATTATGTAGGACGTAAGCAAAACAAGTTAGGGGGATGGCTTATCCATTAAAAACCTACCGGTATTCCCTCCTTAACGCTCAGCGGATGCCCCGGAAGATCGAGTTGACACCAGGACACCCACCAACCGCCAAACCGGGGCCGAGGCTCCCACGCCAAAAAGGGAGGGTCCGGAATACGCGAACCTCGAGAGATATTGGGCCAGCAATCGCCAGAGCGAGTGCCCGAGAAAAATTTTTTCACGCTCCTTACCGCCCCACCTCAGATCCTTTCACCGCTTTCTGGATTTTCTTCTAGATCTTTCTCAATGCAGAATATAATAACGTGAAGTCTTATCAGCTAGAGACAATAATATCACCCATTCTTTGTAATTTGTGCGTCCCAGTCATATTTTGTTTAATTTTATTACAGAACTATGCTCCGGTGTATGGGCAAGAAGGTGCCGTTGGCTGATACTTCTATTATTGTCAGCAGCAGCGCTCAAAATCTATCAGGCAACAGGCAAGCTCACTTAAAATAAAGCTAGCTATATTCTTTAACGCATCATGTCACGACATGTCAAACAAATATAAATCAAGAGGCCGTATTGCCTATCGTTTCTGATGCTCGCGATCGCAATCAAATGACAGATTTCGCATACAAAACATGCGATCGCAAGCGTCAGAAATGTTAGGTAATACGGCCTCTGGTTAAAAGTAATGCTTTTAAATGTCACCATTATTTTCTAGGTAATCGGTCTAACTTAATAATGCTTCTAGGTCTGCATTGGCATACCACAGCGGTACCGAGCCTGGCCGGCAGTTGAGGAACATCGGTATATCAGCGTCTTCAACTACATCTAGGTCTACGACGAAAACTAGTTCGAGTCCTTACAGGTTAGTTGCGCCACATTGGGCTTACCTACTAAAATTGGCGACGAAATGTTTTTCAAAGACCAGTCAAGAATTTTCTACCAATGTAAGGGTACAAGCTCTGTAGCTTCTAAATATACGTCATAACGCGAGATTAACTAATATTCTTTTGCATCTTGAAGTAAGGCGGAGCTGGTACATATGTGACTAAGCTGATGGCATTATTTTTTTCTAGCCGTAGCGATGGCCAACTTCGTCATACCAGTACGTCGACATCCAACTACAACACAAGTGCCAGCGACATGCCTGCGTATCTTAGAGGATTCGACTCATCCCTACACACCAGGAGAGATGGTACATTTTATATTGTACTAAAAAGCTTATGTAGATTGTAAAATGTCAATCTCAGCTTGGCATAACATCTTCAGCATCTAGGATTGACTAATCTTGCTAGTATTAATAGGTTTTTTTTATCAGTGTGGCTGTGTACCTCAACTTTTTTAACTAGGCATTTTACTAATAGACAGCCACACTATGTCCAACACAGGTTACTTGCCTTTATTCCGGGAATCTGCAAAGTTCCCGCAGTACGCAGCTCTCTACTTTAGCTACAGCTATTTATGGGCTGTTTCACCATCCATTGATTAGTGTTAACTGGCGGTTAGGTGTGATGCCGTCTCTATTTGTTTTGTTCGAATAGACGGAGACGGCATCACATTTAACCGTCGGTTAACACTAATCAACGGATGGTGAAACAGCCCCTTAGTATACCTACTCACCATGCTAAATTAGGCACACAAATAGCTTAAAATCCAGACTTGTGGAGTGGATAGCGATAGACGACAGACAGCTAATTAAAATCCCACTAATATTATAAATGCGAAAGTTTGTAATTCTGTTTGTTTGTTACCTCATCACATCTAAACCGCTGAACTGATTTTGATTAAATTCGGTATACAAATAGTTAATGAATCCCGAGGCCTGCCCCGATATTATTTCTTGCTTAGGACAGTTTTTATCCTGGAAAACTAATTCAACGCGGACTGAGTCGTGGGTAATAGCTAGTATTGTATTATTTTTAATAGATGAGAGTCGCCGCCGCCGTCGCAAGACCGAGCCGACGGTCGCGGGAGAGCCCGCAGAGGGCACCGACAGCGACAGCGACGGCAGCGCGCGCAGCCTCGACCTCGCCTCCAGCCACTCCTCCGACGACGACGAAACCAGCACTCGCCGCTCCAGCCACCCGCCCTCCGCAACCAGTGAGTCGCTTATTCTCTGTAAATGGGCAAAAGGGCATTGAAGAAACAGACTAATGGACGAATATACGACGAACTATAGCGTTGAGCGTTAAAATTGAGGGATTCTGCGCGTGGGACAGTCGCGCATGCCAAATAGTGCTACCTAACGTTTGCCTAGTGTACAGTCGAGTTCATAAACTTGTGAGTAAAAATTTGATCAAAAATATCTGAACACGACTCTATTTTTAACGGCAAAGTTTTCAGATATTTTTATCAAAACTCAAGTTTATGTACTCGCCCGCGCATCGCTTAGTACCCCACGATACTTTATTTCGTACTTTGGTTAATTATACAGTCATCGCTACACTTTCGTGCCGTGGGGCGGGCTATAAGTATCTTAAACTAAAATAAATACAAAATTTGTGCAGGTGCTTGAGTTAGGTTAGGTTGACTGAACACCCCAGTAAACGTGTTTCAGGATTTTTTTATTGTAGTTGACAAATGTTTTCATAGATTGGTCAATGTTCAAAGGCGTGACTACATGCATTATCTATGAATAAAAATTTTCGATGACAAACCTTGTACGGGAGTGTTCCGCCAGACTAGCCCAATCATCTGCTAAAACTCCTTGTGTTTTAACCCCATTAAATTCAGGACTCACCACTGCATGCTTTCTGGACTGCTGGCTATTCCTTTTTAAACTATAAGGAAATAAAGTTTTGGTCTTTTGTTAACAGGAGACAGAACTCCAAGCAATAATGGAGGAAGCTATCTACCAAATATCACGGAAGGAGCGCCACTGGGCATTTCTCCAAGATGGCCGTCGCACATAAGAGAAGGTTAGTTAAAATCAAAATCATTCGTTCATCTAATATCAGATGTAGAATTTAGATAATATGTAGCTTTTGCCACGATATTTCCCTAATGAGAAATACATGATCGAAACATTTTTCAATCATAAACAACTTTATTTACGAGTAGATGTATGTTTTCTCAAGCGTTTTAAAATTTGTCTCATTTCTTTGCATGTTCATGTTGTAATACAACCCTCATTGTTTCACAGAATCCAACCGTCCAGAAATAGGCCGCTGGTCCCAAGAGACGGGCTCAGATACGGAAGGCAACCCGCACCTCGCTTCGCCGTCTCCCAACCCTTTGCCGGTTCCTGACCTGACGTCAGATGTGTACCAGATGAGCCGGCGACGCATGAAGCCCTCGATACTGGAGAATGTTCACGATACTTACGTTGCTAGTGTGGATGCGTCCAGGCTGCCGCTAGACAACAGGTGACACTTATAGATTGCCAGCCTTTTGCTGGCGTAAATCATTAGATTCGGCAGTTGAATTCAATTTTCCGGTATCACTATCGTTACTAAATTACCATAAGAATTCACAAGAATAAAACCGTGATCTACATTTATGTTGCTTAATGAACATACCTGATACCATCCTGATAATAAATTTCATTCAAATACGCCCAGCCGTTTATAATAGAGAAATGAAACTGAACATATTCCACACAATTGAATGTCATTAAGTAATGAACACCCAACAGGCATCACGCTCTCTTGCAATGACCTTTGTACAAATAATAACTAGCCTTATTTTTAAATTATACAGATATGGAGTTATGGAAGATGAGTTGATGTATGGCGTCCTACCAACAGACACAGAAAAACAAGTCCCCTACGACCCGAACTACCCAATATCCCCCACAATGTACAGACTACCCGGAAACCCCTACGGTTCCAAAACCTACTTATCATCAAGAACATCCGACTACGGCTATAGCCCAACTAAATACCTCAACACAGACACAAATGTCTACGGTTCGAGAGACTTCAGGGATTCAGGAGTTACGACTAGAGAGCATGATGGTTACCCCCCTAGGGACTTCAGGGACTCTGGGATAGCCACGATGCTCAAGAATGATTACCAAAGGAAGATGGATTATGGGGAATACAATGACAGGATGTCGGAGGGATCAGATAAGCACCATCCGCACGATAAATACTTGTTCCCGTACACAGGTTAGTCTGAAGTGATTAGATTAGATATGTAGATAAGTATGAGTGGAGTGTTTTAGGGTACTTCGAGTGTTGTTGATTTTATTTTGATATTAGGATGTTTCGTGTGGTACCTACTTACTTCTTTCATTCTTTTTTTTTTCAACGAATACCTAGTTACTGGATATTTATATAAAATTAAATGCGCTAAATCGCGTCGAGAAAAGATAAATGTTGCAGGTGGTAGGACCTTGTGCAAGGTCCGCCCGGATTGCTACCACCATCTTGCTCGCTAATCCTGCCGAGAAGCAGCAGTGCAAGACAGCCGGTGAAATTACTGGCACTTGAGGTATCCCATCTTAGGCCTCTAGATTGGCAACGCATCTGCAATACCCCTGGTGTTGCAGATGTTTATGGGCGGTGGTGATCTCTTACCACCAGGAGAGCCACTTGCTCGTTTGCCATCCAGTCAAATAAAATTAAATAAATAAAATGTAGCGCTCAGAGCATGTCATGAAGTGAGATGTTAAATAATCATCTCGTTTTACGGTCGACTCAACTTCAAACCAAAAATTGCGGAAGAATCATCTAGCCCTAGCTGTATATTTTTGTTCTTTTTTTTTGAGTGTCTATTCCATCCACGCCAGCTTTAACCCCTATCCGATTAGCTTGAGCATTCCAGAGTGTAAACTAGCTTTTGACCCGTTGTTTTGCTTTGCCTCAGCTGAGGAAGATCACTCAAGCTTGCGACCGCCGCAGCCGCCGCCGGTCCGTAACGATCTAGCGCACCCAGGTAAAACCTAGCCACCGTTTATTTGCAGTGTTTATACACAAAATTATTTAGTTTTTTTTAGCACACCTACCTATAGTAAGTTATTGTTATTTTTAATCCTTCGAACCGGACTATTTTTGGATTAAAACTTTTTTTTTATTAGGTGAAGGTCAACAGCCAATGGGAGCGCCCTTAGCAAGCATGGGGGAAACCAGCGAGTGAGTTTTAATTTTAGTCGCAATTATAACTTATATTTAGCATGAAGTTTATTGTTGCATGTTAATCATCAAGCAAAAAAATCTCCATTGTGGTAGATGTGTCATCTACATCATATTCACTGAATTTCCCCACTTTTGGACATTTAGCACTCTGACTTCTTTCCATATTTTAAATTTTCTTTCACTCAACAATACAAGCTGGGTGACAGTGTGCAATGTCCAGTTTTCCGTGTTTTTTTTTGTTTAATAATACAAAATGTATCAAAACATAAAGAAATTTAGTACTCAGGACAACTAAAGATATTTTATACACCTAGCACACGTCTTTTTCGCTGTCGGTAAATTGGTTCGATAATAGTTAAATAATTCCAAATCTAAGTAGGTTTACTCTTGGATTTGAAAATACCGACTATATTTTTTTATATTTTATGAAAAGGCCAAATATACTAAAGATAAAGATAATTTATTTGTCAAACATGAGTTCCTATATACAATTATTAAATTGAATATATAGATGTAGGTACAATAATTTTATGTCCTGTCCTTCATGTCTTGCCTTTCAGCATACAAATTTTTACTTATGAAATTAAATAATTATACAATAAAAAAATAGGAAATAATTAAATTGTAATCAATATTACATTCATGTTATATAAATAATTTTACATTTAATACTAATAATAATCAGCAACTACCTCCCTAGTGTACCTGCGTAGTGCGAGAAGCTAATAGTGCTAGTAGGTATTGAGTTAGAGACAAGTCAATGAAGAACCTTGAACCTAATATAGCCAAGGGTGTAATATGCAGAGGCTATCGCTTCACGCCCCGGTGGGATTCTTTCAATCCAAACTAATCCTGAGTCATCGCCGAATGAACCTATTACCTTGTGTGTTGTAGCAAATTTTCATGACTAAACTCCGTCGGTGAAGTGAAACTTCTGTAGCTACAGTCAAAGAACCTTACCTGTATATTGTTAAAAAGTAAGTTCGGGTTAAAGATTGAGAGTTTATTTGGCCTTTTATATCTACGATACGATTTCAGCAATAAGACTCGTGCTTGGTTTACGAATGGCGTCATAATAATGAATTGTTGCTAGATGGTGGCGGTTGTATGAGAAACACTCATTGTAAATCATCTTTTGCTTTACTAACGGTGGTGTTGCCGCGCGCGAAATCATCCCTCATCTTAGGGAAGAGGTAAACACTTTTTATATGCATGCTATTTAAGATTTATATTCAGGGGATCGATTTTTGAAATCACATCAGTCGAAAATACCATTCAAGCGTACCTAGTGAAATTTGTTAACTGAATTTGAAGTAGGAGTCAAGTAGCAGAAAGTTAATTACGTAATTTAATTTAAAGTTACCATGAGCTTTATGGTGAAGGAAAACATCTTGAGGAAATCTGCACTCATCTGCGAGAAATTCACTGGGCTCGCGAGGACACTGCGGCTTAAGCCCTCTTATTTCAAAAGGAGGCTTGTGCCCTGCAGAGGGACGTATAGGCCGAGATGATGATGATGAATTAATCTTAACAACTACCTTACCTAGTCAAACATTTTATGGAAGTTATAGTTTTGTAGTAAAATCCATTTTTACCACTTTCAAATGACATTTTCGAGTGAAGCGATTTAAGAAAATCAGTTCCCAGTTCTTTATGGAAATTCCCTGCCACTTTCATATTAAATGAGCGGGA
Source organism: Choristoneura fumiferana (assembly GCF_025370935.1). Taxonomy (NCBI): domain Eukaryota; kingdom Metazoa; phylum Arthropoda; class Insecta; order Lepidoptera; family Tortricidae; genus Choristoneura; species Choristoneura fumiferana. Next base: position 17,251,314 of record NC_133483.1, read on the forward strand.
CAGCCCGATACTTAATTCGGTTATTAAACTTCGTAGTAGGTATAAAGTCAGTACATTTTGATACATTGCAGCGCCCGTCCTAAGGCAAGCTACATCACTGATAGTATAATCACACTTAGTAATAACCATGCAGGTAAAAGTAGCTTCCGACCAAGTACAGGGAATTTTCAAAAAATCACTATTGTTTGGGCCAGAATTGCTAATAAGATCTCAATGTAAAATTCTGTAGGTACTAGCTACTTGTTATTCGACTGAAATATAAGTCATACAACACCCCAGAATTTCCTAGCAAAATCTAACTGCAAGTACTTTTTATATTATAATTAAAAAATAGCAAGATTTTGTTACGCAATCCTTTGTTATATTATACCTATATCTACGACCCCATCTATTATTTAAATTAACCTTCGATCAAAAACAGATAAGTTCAGAATTTTACGATGGGATCTTAGGCTACTAATTTTATCAATACTTAACGGCCAGGTACAATGTGCGATAGTTCCCAAACCTGCACTCAAAGATCACGTCTACCTTAATCACACTAGATACACATCATGCCCTTAAGCCTTCCCAGCCTTAAGCCCCTTTGTGTGCAGCTGGTGAAGATTCGATATTCTATTACCTATAACTTTCTTTTTTTTTTCTTAATTTATGTACCAACACTAGTTATCTTCACCAAATGGAACGTTATTTACCTATACCTTTTATCTTACATACCTAGTTCTATCAATGTAACTGGTAATAGAATTAGTGGTACGGTACTAAACCTTAAAATCGTGTACCTAACTAATAATGTCTGTGTGTAGATAAATATTTTCGTTAGATATTTAATGGAAAATGCTTTTAAGTTTACTCATAATCATACCAATAATTACTATACTTGGTGAGGCTCGGAAGCGTTTCAACCGCCGTTTCCCGTGTGTTACGAAAATCTGGATCGGTAATGTCCATGTCCACGTACTTAAATCAGTTGCTTCTGTGACTACACGTATTTTTAACCCCCGACGCAAAACCCCCGCTCTTTTTAGAGGGGTGTTATAAGTTTGACCGCTATGTGTGTCGGTTTAGCCGTTTTTGAGATATTGAACTTTGAAGTGACAAAGTCGGGGGTTTTCCAACTTTTATTGTTGGTTAGGTTAGGTTATACAAGCTTTTATTTAACTTGCAATGTGTTCTATATACGGGTCAAATCTTCCGAGTTGAATTTGACCCACTTTCAGGGTCGGATTGACTTAAAATGGATAACTCCTCGACTGTTAATGGTATAGACTTGAAATTTGGTACGGAAATGTAGTTTGTATTCAAAATTAAATTTCTAACTAATACTTAACTTATTTAGTTGGAGGACATGCCTAATTATTTTATTAGTAAATTTTCGTATCACACGATAAAGACGGATTGTAACGCCTCCCTAAGGTAAATCTTAAGTTTATCTAATTCTATGTTTTCAATGCTTTATTTTTCAGGAAATCTACTACTGAAGACGACGCCGAAACTAGAGTTTAAAGACATCACTATAGTACAAGATTTCCAATGAATCTCAATTAGTTTATTAATGAAATTATCATAATTGTCTTATGTAGGTACGCAACTAGTTTTAATTTCTGTAAAGACTGTCGAACTATCAATAGGTACCACTGCCATAGTGTAGACTAACTATTTATTTCGATGTCACAATAATTTATATTAAGTTAGTATTCATTACAAATACTCGAACATTTATTATTAAATACTCAAATGGAACGTCTCCTGTACGTAGCTAGTGAATTTTGCTCTTCACTAAGTATAAAATTGCGCTCCTTAAGTGGTTTAACGGGAATTGTGCAAAATATTTATATCAACTCACTAAACTACTAAGAGTTTGTTGTAGTAAATAGTAAAATAAATTATTGTGTAGGTATTTTGGTAAAGGTTGCGTTAGAAAAGGTAAGAGACAAGTACATCCAAAGTTATGTAAATAGTTATTTCTTGGATTTAGCAAAATATTAGACCGTACTAATAAGTTGCCCCTGAAAAGTTAAAAAGTTTTTCTCTACTTTTAAGGAGCTGTGGCGCCACCTAGACAAGTTTTGTAGTTACTCAGTTTATAACGCGAGCTATGCTAACTTAAAACTATCTTGGCCTTACCACAAAAAAACTTAAGCACGCCTTAGGCATGCCTAAAATTTCAGTTTCTTTTAACTGGTATGTGTTAAACACATGGTGACCGGCTGTCTAAGTTTTTGTGGTAATGTTTAAAATAAGTATGCAATTTAAAACACAAATAATGTATTTTTGTATAAGAAACCAAAACTATTAATGTAGGCTTTTATTTTTAGTTCGTGCATTGCTATTGCTAAGTAATTTAGAGAGTCTAATGTAACTTGTGTAGAAGTCAAATTTGGTGAGTTTTAAATGAATTAGTATGATAGGTAGATATGCATTTGAATTTGATGTAAATATAGTGTTGTGTGCATCGGAACGTTTTACGAAGAGTCCACCTATTTTGTGTAAATAATAAATAGATTTTTACACTTTGTAGCATTTTATTAGAAATGGTGAAATGTTGAGAAAAGCTTTATTTAGGTATTTTCTAATGTATTATTGCCATATAAATAATGATAAGTTTGTAGTGCACTGTGTTCCGTGTAGATCTGGATCGAATCGACTTTTAGGAAACTTAGCGTGTACCTACCTGCCTATTACTTGTGTATCGTTTCAAGGACAGGCCCATTTGAGAGTTGCGGAATAGTAATGAACTAATTAACCTACCTCTAGCTTAAATTTAGATAAGATCTTAGGCAGAATGGTAAGCTACGTTGAAAAAACATGCATAAAGCAAAATGAAATAGAAGCCGTGGTGGCCTAGTGGTTTGACCAAGCCTCTCAAGCAGAGGGTCATGGGTTCGAACCTCGGCTCGCACCTCTGAGTTTTTCGAAATTCATGTGCGGAATTACATTTGAAATTTACCTCGAGCTTTCCGGTGAAGGAAAACATCGTGAGGAAACCTGCACAAACCTGCGAAGCGATTCAATGGTGCGTGCGAAGTTCCCAATCCGCACTGGGCCAGCGTGGGAACTTTGGCCCAAGCCCTCTTGATCTGAGAGGAGGCCTGTGCCCAGCAGTGGGACGTATATAGGCTGGGATGATGATGATGATGAGTGTAGGTACCTAGGTATTTTTATTAGCTTGTACTGTATAAGTATAGCAGCGTTTTTTTATTAATTAACCTAGCCCAAAGCTCTTGCTTTCTACTGGAGCATAGACTTCGATCTTCTGTGGTCTGTGTGCCTCATTTGTTATAAATGTCAGGGGAGGGTGCTAAGCAAGAGGAACCAAATGTTCTGTTGCCCCAGTTCAATAATTTCGTAAGCGCTCAGGTACGAAACCAATGATATAAAACAAGTAATAGTAAAAAAACTATCTCAAATTAGGTACCTATTTGCGTGGAGGTAACTAAAGCGTCTTGCAATAGCTAACTCTCAAGTGGGCACATTTTCCCTACCTCCCTCATGACCATTAATGCTTTATGTGGTAGAAAATAAGTTCGAAAATGCTTCTGGATCTTTTTGTACCATAACTGTTTTCAAATCTGTTCGACTTCATACATTCCAGTTTTGTGATATCTAGTTCTGTACTACTCCTACACGTAGTTTACACAAGCAATTATAAAGAGGTACAAAATTGCATCCGAATAAAATTGTTTTATATGAAAATAAAATATTTTATTGCTAAAGATATGTTACTTTATTTCTACTAATATTTGACCCATAACACCGATTTGGCAGGTATCGTTGACATTCTCTAGTACGTACAGCAAAGATATCGACACGGCCAAAGTTGCAAAAATATGTATACACGACTTGATGGACTATAACATAAGGCCGTGTATAGTTACATATTTTTGCAACTTTAGCCGTGTCGATATCTTTGCTCTTGACTGTAGGTACAGTACGAGTAGAGGAAAATACGAGTATAATTAGCGTAGGTACATATACATCCATTTGTTTTAACATTTAAAACTGAACAGTAAAATTTGTACACATTTTTAAAATAAACAAAGAAACTATTTCAAATTTTGTTACTAACGATACCTAGTAAAAACATAATAAATATCGCTAATAAATGTTATTACATTTTATGTATTTTTAGTCCATTTGTGTTTGAAATAATTACCGTGTTACAATTTGGCCGTTAATTCAAACCTTAAATTAAACAGAGTATGGTTCAAAATAAAAAATAGTTTTGTATCGCCCCGCATACTACCTCTTCCGTGTAGACAGTGGCGCCACTGTTTTTGTTTTTTTTTTTTCACTTTCTCATTTAGAGGTAAGTACTAAGTAGTAGGTAAAGGTGAACTATCTGGCCGTACCCTTCGGTATGGTAATCTTTTTAAAAGTTTACTTTTCAGTTCGCTATTTTGGACAGATTTTAGTAGCGGCGTTAGGGTAGGGCGCGGTGGGGCGACCGCCCAGGGCGCCGGACTTAAAGGGCCGCCTGAGCCTGCGCCCCTTTTATCCTCTCACTCATTGAGCGAAGCCTATACTTTCTAGAAAATTCTTAAAAGTTTGGGGCGCCGTGGAAATCTCGCCCAGGGCGCTGGAAGTACGAAACCGGCAGTTTCATGATCTAGAGGCTGGCATAATCAAAGCAACCTTCAAATATCTTCTCACGTGACTTCAATACCTTTTTATCACTATCACTAACACGATCGATCAAAATAATGAACCAAAATAGTTCTTGGTACTAACCTGAAATTGTGTGTAGTACATCTTTTAACGTAGCCAGCCGTGGATTTTAATTTGCTATAATAAGCTGTTTTTTTATACCTGAGGTCATAGACAAGTCAACTTTGCTTAACATGCTCGAAATGATCTTTTGAAATTCATGCAGGTAGGTAATTTAGAATGTTTTAAGCGCCCTTTTGGTGCTTCGTAAGTAGCGACTACAGCGCTTCGCATACTATAGCGGCAGAAAGAAGAACTTAGTTCCACAGAACACGAATTAAACGCACCAACTTGTACCGTTTCGGTGACGTCACAAATCACGATGTTCTTTATTTACATTGCTAAATGAGTCACAACAAGTCACAAGGGGCAGCAATGTCTACTGTCTGGCATCGTCGCGCCACCGCCCGAATGTTGAGTGAGCACTACATCAATAATCTAACCGGTAACGGGTAATAATAATAATAAAGCCCTTTATTCTGAACCACAAGCATGAGAAAATAAAAATAATAAATTTATAAAAACTGATTAAAGAATGTCTCGTAGTTCATTCAGCATGCCTATTGGCATAGGCCTCCTCCAACCTTTTCCATTCGGTTCTGTCGCGTGCTACTCTTCTCCAGTAACCGGACGGGACTTCTTTAACCGGTAACGGGTAATCAAGTGCAAAGATATCGACACGCCCAGTTACAATAATTATGTATACACGACTTTATGCACTTAACATTAAGGACGTATATACACATTTTTGTATTTTTGACCGTGTCGATATATCTTTGCACTTGATTTTTACTAAGAAAGTGGCGCCCTGGTAAAGTTTGTTCTTTCTTTTATCATAATCTACAGAAGAATGGCGTATTCCCCACAAATATATACACATATAAATTAGAAAACTTTACTTAAATGTTTTTTGTTTGTTACCCAATCACGTAATAAAATAACCCTCCTTCTTCGCAGTCGGGTAATAAGAGCTCGACGGCTTTGGGTGCAACTTGGCACATAAAGTAGGTACCTACTCATTATCCTGAAAAGCTGCAATGTTCCCGTGAGATAGCGAAACGAAATCGTCCATTACGAAGTCGCTGGTAATAATTGTTAAGTAAACTAATCGACATGAGGCTGGCTTGGATAGTCATCATCATCTATAGCAGTCTTTCCCAAAGTGGGCGATAACGCTCCCTTGTGGGTGCTGGAGGCCTAGAGGGAGGCGGTAAGGGGCCCAGAAAAATGGTAAAAAGGGGGGGGGGCTGCAAAATAACTGATTTTAAAGTGAGCGTTATACGAAATAAGTTTGGGAACCTCTGATCTATGGTCTAGACTAGACTGACCCAGTTACAAGGATATATTTGGTGTAGGCATAATTTCTGTCTGAAAATTTCAAATGAGATTCATAAAATAGCAACTGACAAAACAGAACATCTTGAAGAATTTACCATTAATAACAATGAACAACAACTTTTATCTATTTATTCATCAACATACATAATATCTACATTTGCACAAATAAAATATTTTAACTTAGAATTACATCAGTAGGTAAATGTTGCTTAAGACTGATATAATACTTTCGTATCGCTTAATTTCGAAACGGGGTAAGCGATATTGTGCCTTATGTTATCAAACAAAATTGAATTTTTAATACATCTATGGCATTAACTGCAATCCTATAGTTAACTGCAATGGGATACAAATGTACAAGATAAGGTACAATAAATACATGTGTTCAAGAGAAAAGGAAAATAAAACATATTATTTACAATATAATTGAAGTATGAGTTAATTCATACTTTAACTAAAATTTAACTGTATTGGAACAACTAATTCTCATATTATAAGGTTTTTTTCCACTATGTGACATGATTTTAAGCAGTAGTTGATTACCCTATCTCAATATTATTAAGAAAATACATTTTGTTGATAATGACAAATAGGAAGGTATATGAAACTCCTAAAAACTTTAGTTACATCTAATATGATAATCTCACACATTATATTGAAATACATTTTAATATTTAACAAAGTGAATGGAAAACAACCTTAAATATTGTGAAATATACTCCAATTAGTTGAATACACTACATCAGCTGGGCTTTCAGATAACCAATCAGTCATCAAGTTGAACAAGGATCATGGAATGTTTAAGCCTTTAACAAAGTGACTAGATGCAACATTGAAGTGAATTTCTGAAACATATTTATAAAGTACTTTGATCTTAACTGTTCCTGCTAGCTTCACAATCATTCAAGTAATAGTCATAAAAAAACATAAGCACTAATATCGTCTTTCATAATGCACAGGGGTCACCAAATGGCGGACCGCGGTCCGCAACCGGACTGCCAATCTATTTGTGCGGACCTTAAGCACACGGTAACTTGTATTGTATTACTGAGACATAGTTAATATAATGTATCCCTCGCTTTAATCGTCTGAGTTGACGTCAATTTTACAAGCGACCATGATGATGATTTTATTTTAAAAACTGGACCAATGAGGAAACTAATTGGTGACCCCTGTAATAGCACATCTTAATTTTTGTTACAATGTTTATCCAGTCACTCAGAGTCAGTGATGTTACTCAAAGTCTAACGTTAAGTTGTCAAAAAACACTCCAAAACAAAATTCTGAAACTATCCACAAAACAGTCTAACAGATATCTACACCTTAGCACAAAATGCAACAGAAGAATTATGATTTTCTATTTAGAAGTATGACATTTATAGAAGAGTGCTAAGATCAGATAAGTTATACAGCAATTGATTACTATTTAACAAGTTTATACAGTACTTAGTCATCAAACCAAATGGCTATAGTAATAAATAAAACACTGCAGTAGTAATGAAACTTCAAGCTTAATTTACCATTATTGAATACTTTTCTCAGCACTGTCTGTTTCAAACTCGATATATTAATAGCTCTAGGTCAAGGCTGGAGTGGTCCAGTGCTGATTGTACTGAAAATAAAATAAAACAATAGTAGAAATGTGAACCAGCATGACAATTTATTACAGCATTAATCATTACAAACTAAGAGAGCTTCCGAAGCTCACATATAAAATGCTCAAAAGTAAATTATTGTTTTGCACTACACTAGTACAATATAGGAGTTCTGAACATATTTAACAGATTACAATTATAAAAGTTACAGTAATTACATTAGTACTCACACTTATTTTCAAGTTTTTTATGTCTTCTTAAGCAGCACCCATTTTGACTTTTGATGTCATGTATATACCAACAATTAGACCGAATAAACCAATGGCTGATCCGAAAATTTCTACAATGAGGATCTTTACGAAGAGAGCTGCATTGGCTGCATCAGCGAGGGCAGCACCAGATCCAACAATTCCCACAGCAATACCACAGAACAGGTTGACGAGCCCCACGGCTAAGCCAGCACCAAACATGACATAGCCGGCCATGAAGTTCTGGCTCTTGATGATTGGGTCAATCAGGGGCTCAGGGTACTGCTCCAGCATACCAGACAGCACAATGGCAGTGATCAGACCGTAGATGGCGACGGCCTCGCAGAAAATAACGGAGATCAAGTTTTTGGTTTTGATGCGGGGTGCCTTCACACCTCCACCGACGATGCTGGTGCCTGTGGTGTGGATGCCCATAGCGGCGCCCACCACCGAGAACGATACGGCAAAGGCGATGCCGAGCGTCGCCCACATGTAGGGCGACGTATTCTCCAAGAACCATCCAAAGCTGATTTGCTCACCCTTCCCGTTCAATAAGTAGTACATCGAGAATATGGGAATCACGATGACTACGATGAGCCCGAACAGATAACTTAAGAAGTACCTCATCTTGATGGTATTTTTCACTAAATTGGAGCAATTTTACACACGAATCCCAACAGGGACGGCTTTTACTCGCCCAATTTTTGCCTTGACAGAAAACTAGTGGAAAGAAGTCTTGTGATCACAAGATGTCAGAGACAACAAGAGTGTTGCTACACGTTAATTAATTTCTTGTGATCCACAGAGATTCACAGTGGTCCAAAACAGCTATATTCACGTGCAAACGTCAAATATTAGAAAAGCGTGTAAAAGAATCTTAAAAAAAAGTTTTATTCCCTTACTTTGTCTGTGGAACGTATTGCTTGTGTGCAGCTGTAGGTTGTGGGTGGGTGGTGGGTGAACTGGGTGACTTCTTTGTTTGTGTGTGTGTTTGTGTAGGTGATTGTCAGCACTCTTAGTAGTATGTGATTGTCAGTGATTGATTTGTTTGAGTTTAATTGTGATGTGATTCGTTCGTCTGATGTGATGTGATGTGATTGTTGTGGAATATTTGTACAATTTATTCCTTCTCTCTGTTGAAATATTTGTTTGGATTTTCCCCAATCATAATGTGACTCAATACAACGCGTACACAGTATCCACCGGCTTCAGATTGTTGGTCATGTGTTGCACTAACGATAGGAAATGTAATAGAAGAAAAACTATGAAGCCTGAAAAGGCATCGCGATGTGGTCTGCTTACGCCAGGTTTATTGTTCGCCACTCCTATCTGTTTCTATTTTTAATAAGTGTGGTTTCCACTATCCTCACAGTAATCCCATTAGTATGTCATCCGCTGCCGACGTTCTCCGACCCTCTGATAGGGTTCGAGACGCGCGGAACATCCCTGGCGCATCGCTTCATCGCGTGGGAAAACCTGATTGACGAAACCCGACCGTCCCGGCGGCTCGCAGTCAACCCTAAAGAGATTGAAGAGCAAATACGCATGAATTTCACCTATCACAGCAGAAAGAAGCAAAATAAAAAAAGACCCAAATATGGACATAGGAAAAAGAAAGAGAAAGATATATACAGCAACACTGGCACTAAGAAAACTTTTTATAATTCACCTGAGTCCAATGTGTCCAGTGATCATGTGCACTGGGGCTATGGAAAAAATGTGAGCTTTGAAGGAGAAAATGATGTTTTTTTGAGAGAGCACATCAAGCAGCAGTGGGACACTCTCAAGGAGATGCAGCGCGAGCCCGACACTCCCATCCACCACAATTATGCATTTGGAAGCTGCGGAGCACCTTTAGCTGACCATGCCCACCTTGTTGTAACCAGCATTGATAACTCTTCTTTACTTGCATTTGAAAATGTTGAAAAAATGTGCAAATGGCAGTTGGGGCTTATTGAATTGGGGGCTGCGGAGTACTTCAAATTGTGCCAAAGGCCAGTCAGTGCTGAGGACCTCTGCTGTCCGGTATGGAGTGTGCCAAACTATATAGCTTTAATCTCTGGTAAAAAGTCTTGTGAAAACTTAACTAGAGAAGATGTTAATAAGACTACTGTGATCTTAGAAAAATGTGCTGCTTATTTTCATAACTTTTCATTAATGTCTTCATGTGAGCTGGACCGATGTAAAGTACCCAAGTATTGTTCTCAATATGATGCAGTTTACAACATGTTGTTCTATCTTATAGATTCTGATGCTTTTGCCCCACCGAAATATTCTCAAAATATTGTTAAAAATGTAATGATCTTTCTTCCGCTGCCTAGAAGTAGCACTGTAATGCCATATTATGAAAAACTGCAGAGTTCAAATTTGTCTCATGATAATCTTTTGATACCTGCCATAGATTTTGGACTTAAGAATACTCTTTTCGATTTATGGGTGATACAAGACACTTGGTTGGTGGGCTTGGGTGCCATTTTTGTATTCTTGTGTGTATGGATTTACACAAAATCTCTCATATTGACAATCTTGCTGTTTACAGCTATAACTTACTCTCTCGGAATAGCATACTTCTTGTATGTATATGTGTTCAATTTAGAGTTTTTCCCATTTATGAATTTATTAGTGATAGTAGTTGTGATAGGAATTGGCGCTGATGATGCTTTTCTTTATGTTAAGGTGTGGAAAATGGTCAGTAAACAACTCATACGAGATAATGTAGCTAGTCAAGACAGCGGTCTGGGTGATATAAAGAATGTGTCAAGCGCAGGTGAAACAATAATGGTTCAAATTCTAGAAGAAACTCTGAAACATTCTGTTGTTACAATATTCATTACTACCCTGACAACTGCTGTAGCATTTTTCGCATCTTATGTGAGTTACATTCCTGCCATCAACTGTTTCAGCGTATTTGCTGGCACAGCAATTCTAGTCAACTTTTTCCTAATGGTTAGCTGGTTGCCAATATCAGTATTTATATTAGATGTAAAATTATGCAAAAACAAAACAAATATTCTAGAAATGCTGCACAAGTCATTAAATGAGATTTGGGATGACACAAGAGTAGTACTAAATAGGTTTATTATTACTTGTGTCATGAAATTGCACATAGTGTTTGTTATCGTATTAGGTGCTATTGGTATTTATAGCATTATCGTCGTATTTTATACTCCAGGGTTACAACTCCCAGACTCTAAACAATTTCAACTATTCCAAACATCTCATCCCTTTGAACAATATGATATGAGTTATAGTGATAAATTTTTGTTTGAAAGATTTGGTAAAGACATTGGAACAGGAAGCAAAATGCCCCTCCGGTGGATATGGGGAGTGAAAGCTATTGATAATAGCAACCACATGAATCCAAGTTCCAAAGGAACACTAATTTTCGATGATACATTTTCTGTATCTGATCCAAAATCACAAATTTGGTTACTGGAATTTTGTCAAAAGATCAAAGCCCAGCGGTTCTATCAGCTGACACTGGGACCTCTTCTTCCGAACTGTTTTATTGAAAGCTTTAAAAATTATATGAATAGACGATGTATTGATAATATTGACAAAATAGATAGGACGCCCTGTTGTAACTTATCCCGATTTCCCTACAAAAAAGAAGTGTTCGAATTTTGTATCATTAAAGCCATGGAATCGTTATATCAGACTCCACGGGAACTTTTTATGCCTGGCGTAGCTGGGCCTAAATTTTTAAGGAGTGCTAGACCCCCTACAGTAGCGTCTCTAGTTGTGGAGTTCGAGAGTGTCGTACCATATTCAATGTCCTATGTGGCAATGAACAATTTTTTTCTTCACGTTGAGAATTGGACTGAAAATGAGTTAAAGTCAGCGCCAGCTGGTATGAAAGGCGGTTGGTTTCTATCAGATTTCCAATTTTATGATCTTCAGCGTACGCTAGCCAGCGGAACTGTGATGGCTCTTTTGATATCTGCTTCTTTGGGGTTTGTTGTTCTCATACCAGCTACTCTGAGTTTTGTCATAAGCATGTGCGCACTAACTGCTATGATATTCTCTTGTACCGGCACAATAGCTATTCTAGTACTTAGTGGCTGGAAATTAAATATTTTAGAAAGCGTTGCGATATCGACGTCAGCTGGACTAGCCGTGGACTTCAGTCTGCACTACGCGCTCAGTTACACGAACGCTAGTGGTGTCAAAGCTTCGAGGGTAAAATACGCGCTATCCACGTCAGCCGGTCCAACTGCGGCTGCTGCTCTCACCACTGGATTTGCTGGGATATTTTTACTGGGATCAAATCTGCTTCCTTACTCCCAAATTGGAACTTTCTTAGCATTGATTATGTCTGTAAGCTGGATTTATGCTACGTTCTTTCTTTGTTCATTATTTTTAATTGTAGGTCGCAATTCCTCTAAGGAATTTCCGTCGGAAGATAGGAAGACTGTGTCTAGGGTTAGTTCTATTTGTTCGGGAATTCCTAATTTGGAGAGTCACGAACTGGAACATTTGGCTGATAGCAATCGTACAAATCTCACACATTCGCACAGTCCCTCCAGTATTAGCGCTACTACTGTCGTATTACACGACGAATGCGAAAACGCGCACAATAAAATTGACAAAAAAAATAGTATAACGACAAATTTAGCTTGTGACAATGACTGAATGTATAAATCTAAAGATTTAGATAAAGGTTTAATACGTACTTTTTAGCAACTTTTGAGAGTATTTTTTTCAGAAAGAATTGTACTTAATACATAATACCTGTTGATCCAATCACTACTTTAATTTTTATTCGCTCTGGTTTGTTTTTAATCTCTTTAAAGAATTGTATAATATATTACAGTTTTACACTATGTAAATATTTTATTCTATCAAATTGCAAAAATTAGGAATCAACAATGTGACAATAATTATCACATAAAATTCACATACGACAATATAATGTGGAAACGAGCTTAGCTTGAACACTAATAAGAATGTGTTGCTTAGTAAATTCAACATGAGTATTTATGTTAATCACGCATGACTGTTATGTTAGCTAAGTATGGTTTAATTTTGGAGAATATAATAATACAGGATGTTGAAAATAGCCTGAATGGCTTCGAGAAAAGTATGGTACGGTCATGCCTTTTGTTTTGTTTTGCTCGACTTGGCGGGGGCACTGCCGTGCCCCCTGATCCATGGTATTCTGCTTTTTATTGTAAGATATGGAGAATATCGGGAAATGTTAATAGAAACTAATACTTTTGCTCAGTTTTGATATATTATATTATTATGTATTTTACATTCTTGAGGTCCCTATTCGAGCGACGCCATTAGCATTAGCGGACGTGTACATATATTTTTTGAATTCGTTAATTTAACAAAAAATATATTTTTTTGTTGAACATTAATGAAATGTATATTAGAGCATACAAATGTTATTCAGAAATGGTAATTACTTCGTTACCGAAAGCTGTCCCCATTGTAATCCAACTTGGTTGCAGCTAATTGTTCCTAATGTAGGAAGTGGCATTATTCCTGGGAGCAGTCCCTTTTCTTCGATTGGGGACCTCCAGGCCAGAAATATGTAATTCGTGTCAATTTGTATTTGCGAAGAAATTATAACTCATCAAACACTCAATATTTTATCTGGATGGTATTTGTCCGGGTGTTAATTTATAAAGAGTTGCAGTTTCATAGAAAATTGATGTTAGATATTTACTGAATAAAATGTTAGTATTTAAGATATCAAAATGCAAGTATTAGTATTACTTAGGTTTAGATGTATAGAGATAAGATTTTGCTTTACGTTTTTTTTATGTTAATTCATTCAAATTTTGCACAAGTATACATATTTGTATGTTATATGTTACGTATCATCAAATAATGTACCTATTCTAGCTGTGGCCAAAATTCATGTAGATAAGGTCAAACACCATTGACGTTAGGTTTCCATGCCAGGTGAACCTTCGCACAATAATATTCGTTAGACAATTCAATTCCTGGCTAGTAACTTAGGCTTTTAGTGTAAACCGATTCCCGTATGGTTAATGAGTTATGACGTCATGACTGCAGTGGAACCCAGAATTGAGTTTAAAAGCACTCTTGAAAATTCTAAACATAGATCTATTGTTTAGTTAGTAAAATCAATAATACGTCTATACTTAATTTCTCTATTCAAGCCAAATCACAGAATCTCAGTAATGCAATTTTCATGTACTATTTATACACCGTGTTATTTTTGATATCCGTTAACTTTAAGGGGACAATCTACAGGTCAAATGAAGTTAATTTCTCTAAGACACTAGTGGCCTAACTCTTACTGTTTAAAAGATAATCAAGTGTTAAGATAATTAATTATTAGCAGTAAAACAGCATAAAGGTCTTGTGTCACGTCAATGTGTCAAATTTGTTTATTTTACAATTTAACAATTAACAATGAATGTGAAACTATTTATATGCAAGAAAAAAAGATTTTTATTAAAAAAAAATGTTTTTCAATTTGGCGAAAAAGTGAATTATCAGGCAGTTCATTCATATCAATGAACTGAGTCGTCTGCCGAAGTTAACGGATATAAATAAAAAAACACGGTGTATAATGATGAATATAAAATGATTTTTGTTTTATGTAATAATATGGTATGGAGGTGTTCCGGAATGCTGCTTATGGTTGCTATTCTTTTCTACTTAACTTTAAAATTAGCCTGTTTAGTGCCCTTTTTAAACGAAGTCGCAGCTAATCCATTGTGTATTGGCAATACTTAATCAAAGTCAATGAGACAAGATACTTCATCGTTGTTTGAAACATCGTAATTATGTCTTCTCGCTGGCCTTGCTTTTAATTAGGGTTTTTTGACAGGCGAAATATCGCTAGATGGCGCTAGTATCGTGAAGTCCGTTTGACATTTGCGTTATGGTTGTAAATTTGTAATGAGGGCTATCGTTTTTTGTCTCACTAGATGGCGCACTGTTGCGTGAGGTTTTAAAGTGTGGCTTTCAAAGTCTGTTATTACGGGCGTGAAAGCAAAGTTTAGATTAAAATCATATTTAATACACCTTAAAACCGTACCATAAAAATATCGAGCATGCCACAGTGTTCCATAGTCCCCGTTTTTTTCGGAAAAAAGGGAGGACAAAGGTTTCCGAAAGACAAAACTGTCTCAAACAAAACACAGACATTCATTGACCCGGAACGCATATTTGCCATAATTAATTTCAGATATTGCAAAATATTCACAAAATTATTCTAATTATAAATAAACCCGCGTAGCTAACCCAAAAACTATGAGATTTGACATTTCGGAGACCTCACGCTACACTAGCGCCTCTAGCGGCGAATTCATACGCGACAGCCCTCATTGTTTAAATAACTAAATGAGCCAATCGCAAGCAAGACTGAAACGACAAACGGACCTCACAATACTAACGCCATCTAGCGATATTAAAAAAAAACCATTTAGCGGCGTGCAATAAGAAAAGGGGAGGGCAGGACAAGCAACAGGCTGTAATTCTAATAGCTTTGGATCTACGATCCTGATCTGCCTGTAATTGTTTTTTTTTTTACGAATATTTATAGACTGACTATGATATTACCTAAATGTTATTATAACGGATAACTCACGTCTTAAACCGAGTTTAGCTCGACATGTTTCGGGCTCTTTCACGCACGACACCGACGCTTTGTCGTGCGAGCAGAGCGGTGGCGCGTAGTGTGCGTGTTGCGGCAGCCGCCGGTTCGAGTGCTCCGGAGAGGAAGGGCTACGAAATAGCCCGAAACATGTCGAGCTAAACTCGGTTTAAGACGTGAGTTATCCGTTATAATAACATTTAATATGAGTGAGTCTCACGGTAGTTTCATGTTCAAAACTGACTATGATTTTTGATTTATTATAATTATTAAGATGCCATAATCGACTAAGCTTTCGCACAAAAAATATTTTTTTGAACAAAAAGCATGTCCATTGGCGTATCTAGGGTTATTTGACAGGTGTGTCCTGGCCTAGATTTTTGTGTGAAGATATCAGTATTATAGAATATCAAATCAGTAGTCTAACATACTGGGGTGGGCACGCCCCCCCCTATATACGCACATGAGCATGCCACAATTTGTAGTATCATACAAACATTCGCAGTTATCTACCTACGTTGAGTTGTTTTTATGGTATTGAATAATCCCGATTGACCTTTATGGACTTTTCACATTCAAAATGTAGTGAAAATGAATTAAACGCAATGGACGACTCAGTATTTCACTCATTTTGTTTACCATAATAGAAAAATCTTAATATCAACTAACTGTTACTATAGGAATTGGGATGTGTTTAAAATTAAATGATAAAGATTTAATTGTGTTATGTATAATAGAGCTCAGTGTTTAGTTTTATAAGAAGTACTAAGTGTAAGACATGAATAAAATGTTACCTTTTACATAAATCAACAAGTATGTATTTTCTTTTTAACCAACTTCAAAGATTATAATCTAAACTAATCTTGCTTCTCCCCTTAAATTAATATTGACCTCCGTAAAGCAACAACACCAGCAGGGCTACTACGAAACTCAAAACTCGAAGTTCGTATCGTACCGTCCCTCTCACTCCCGTATTAAATAATACAAGTGTCAGCGGGGCGGTACGATACGAATTTCGTAGTAGCCCTGCTGAAGTGAACATATAAGCGATTACGCTTATCCACTTCTGCTGCTGATTGTACATGTGAGAACAAAAAAGATTACCTATAGGTACAATGCATATTATGTAGTGGCTAACGTCTCCAACAAACGTCGCGTGGTAGGTATCAAATTCATGATTTTTGATATTTTTAATGAGCCTTTGTGTTAACTAGACCGGTAACCCTGACCTGAGAGAAGGAGTTCAGCCATAATAATACATCTCCGAAGGAACTCATTACTGGATATGTGAAGAATATACTTAATGTCAACTTTTACGGTCATTTTTGAGAAAAAAAATACTTATTACAGCTCTGTTTTAACCGACTTTAAAATAGGAGAAAGATCTATTTAGCGCGGCGGTATTTTTTTTGTTTTTTGTTTTCCGTCAAAAATGTTTGATTAAAGCTTGCTTAAGGGATTTGATAGACGCATACATTTTCTGAACGAATTCACCAGCTGTCACTGTTGACGTAAGCTGTAATAGAGATCACAAAGGACTTTTGAAGGACTTTAATATGATCGTTATAGAGATGATTATGCCTTAACTTTCGACCAACTCGACCAAGTTATTTCCTAAGCTCTTTGACAGCTGTGTGATTCATCTGATTTCATCTCAAACAACAATTTTGTGTTAGTTAGTGTTACTCATCGGGCATATAGCGTAATAATTCATAATTTTTCTCTAGTAGTGTTATCGTCACAAATTTAAAAATGTTTTCCACAAATCCTAACTATACTAAACTCAAAACCCACCTCAGACTTTCCATAAACCGTTTAAAATTGCTTGAAAAGAAGAAAACCGAATTGGCGCAGAAAGCGCGAAGGGAAATTGCTGAATACATCGCTGCAGGAAAAAGCGAACGAGCCAAGATCCGCGTGGAACACATTATAAGGTTAATTTAATAGTAGTAGTTATTGCAATAAGAAATGTCGGCCAAATTAATGTCTTTTGATGCAAACAACATTCCATTGTAATGCCCTTGAATCAATCATTTGCTCACATGCGATATTTTAGTATGAAAGTCCAAATTACACGCTCTGAGTACTAACAATGTCATTGATGTGCAAATTTATTAATATTATTTAAATCCAAGTACAAAATCTGACTTGTAAACCTTTTTTTGCTTTACTTTGTTTTCAAAGTGTGCTTCAAATGTTAATTTCCAATTCACAGTAAATATGGATATGGTATAAATGTAGTTCCAATGAGAATTTTATAAATGTTTGATCAGCTAAAAAGCTCTTAGTAAATATGGTCTTTTAGATCAGAACCCTAAAAAGACAAAATGAAATCCTTATAACTCATTTTCTTTCATTGTCAGTCTGTTTGTAAGTCAACAACTTCTTTTTTAAATTACAGAGGTATTAGTATCTGCTTTCTGGGTATCTCAACAAACAAATTCTTACACATGATGAGAGTTAAACCATCACCTATGTGTGAGATTTACCAGAAGGTAGAAGACTTGTCCCATTTGTTGTTGGAATGCGCTCGGAACTCAGACTTGAGGAGAAGAGTTCTTGGGGGTCTTGGTCTTGGGGGCCAAGTCAATTGTTGGCTCTCAGAGCCCGCATCTGACAAAGCCATTTTTTTTTAAATCTTATATTTTAACAAGGCTTCAGTACACTAAATGTGACTATGCCAACCTCATGGGGGGCCTCAGATACATGTTACACTCTCTTGTGCCGAAACCTAGTCTCTGGATGCAAAGGCCCGTCTGATGAACTTGTAAATCCGCATCGCTTCTTCTGAAAGTGGATGACTCAGAATCACATTTACACTTCCATTCAACAGATCCATACCATCCAGATACCTGTTTCTGGTGTCCTTATTCTGATCACATTCCTGAAGAAAATGAAGGAAGTCTTCAGTCTTATAACAACCTATACACAACGGTGATTGTACAACTCTCATCAAATTTAGGAAATAATTTAGTGGAATGTGACCAGATCGCACACGAAATGCAAGCACAAGTAGTTCCCTGGGAAGGCTGGCACAATCAAACCAGGGTACCTTGTACACTTTGTTCTGAACAGTACTATACCAAATGCCCTTTGTTTCAGATACTTTGTTAAACACTATTTGCCATTGTTCATTACACTTTGCCTTGGCTAAATACATCAATTCTGTACCATAAGGTTTACATCCAATCTCAACCCCTCTTGAAACTGCCATGTTAGCTTGCTCATTACCAGCTATACCCACATGAGATGGGATCCTTGCAACACGATTTGGACACAGTTGGAGTGCAACCTGTGCATGATTTTGAGGATATTGTAGGCTATCGGCATACCTCGGGAGCCCGAGACACACCGAGCCAGGTGTTGAAGTGCACTTCTGGAGTCCGTTAGGATAATTATTTTATTTATTTTCAAATCTACAGCATAAGAAAGAGCTTCATGCAGGGGACAAAGTCATTTGCATATTTTAATATGCCCCTTGCATAGGGAAAATGAGTGTGCACCCATGAGGCTGACAAGATCACCTGGAGTGTTCAAAGTAGTGTTGTAACGGAGGCCTTTCTTAGCGGAGGCGGAGGCGGATGCAAAGGCGACGCATTTCGCCTCCGCGGATGCGAAAGTGAAAGTGGATGTGGAAATAATAGCAGTTCATGCTTTATTGAACTCAAACATCTCTAAAATTTCTAAAAAAACTGCCAAATCTCACTTGTTTGGGCTCCATTGTGCCCAAACACGTTTTTTGTACAATACTTTGTACAAAATAACTTAAAATAATCGCGGTTCAATCAAACAATTACATTACAACTTCATACCTTCCCTGTATATTATATTATACTAGTATTATTATTATTATACTACCTGGTCCAGACGTCCTTTGTCGAATTGACGGCAACTAAGACAATTAAGTCATCTCGAAAATTTGGTGCTCTTCTACTGTGCGGGTTTAAACATTCTTTTCTACCTTGGACATGTGAAATATGGAATAGACTTGCTGCTGGGGTTTTTCCATCTAGCTATGATTTGGGTACCTTCAAAAAGCGAGTGTATCGCCTATTGCAAGGCTGGTAACGCACCCGCAATCCTAATAATGCTGTAGGTGTCCATGGGCGGCGGTGATGCCTGCTCGTTTGCCAGCTGTTCGATAATGAAATAAAAATTAAAGCACGGGATACATTTTATTAAACTACATCTCAGTAATACAAGGTCCGCACAAAATAGGTTGGCGGTGTTTTTATTTTAATTCAATTTTGCACTTGTAAATTTTTACATGACTGTATTTTGTAATTTATTTCTTGTATTTTAATTGATTCTCATATAAATAAATACTTTTATATGTCATTTATGAAAGAAAAAATCCAAAAATCACTGATCTGCACAAAATATTGCGATTTGTTCAAGTCTCTGAAAGTTGCCATGTATTATATTTATGCTCACATCAAGCAGTACAAACATTATTTGACAAATTGTACCTTATCTTTTCTTCTATCTTAATCAACTTGTTCAGGGAGGACTACATGGTGGAAGCTATGGAGATATTGGAGATGTACTGCGACCTGATTTTGGCGCGATTTGGACTCGTCACGCAGATGAAGGAACTTGACGAAGGTCTTGCTGAGGCTATCTCTACCCTTATCTGGGTAGCGCCACGGATGCATACTGATGTGCAGGTAAACACAAAAATCCAAATATTTGTTGCGTAATTAGGATGGAAGAGGTTCTTTCACGTTCCTATTTAGGGTTCCGTACCCAAAGGGTGCCAACGGAACCCTATTACTGAGACTCTGCTGTCTGTCTGTCTGTCCGCCCGTCTGTCTGTCACAGGGCTCTATCTCTCGAGCCGTAATAGCTAGGCTAGCTTGAAATTTTCACAGATTATGTATTATTGTGGCCGCTATAACAACAAATACTAAAAACAGAATGAAATAAATATTTAAGGAGGGCTCCCATACAACAAACCGTGAACTCAGGTTTCTATAGTCCCAGCGTTCATCAACAGTCCAAACAGACTTTTAACATTTTGAACAAATACGGAACTGCTAACGTCATCTAGGAGGTTCATTGTGCATTTTCTATTGGATTAGACTGCGATGAACCTCCTAGATGACGGTAGCAGTTTCGTAATTGATTGAAATGTTAAAAAGTCCGTTTGGACTATTGATGAACGCTGGGACTATACATAGAAACCTGAGTTTACAGAACTTGTTTTTTTTTTGCAAGTTTTTGCCTGATATTAATAACGGCAACAGGTAAAGGTATAATCACTTTAAAAATAAATAATTAAGTTAAAATAAAACAAATATGTAAGGGGGCTCCCATACAACAAGTTTGTTTTTTTTTCCCTTTTTTTTTGCTAATGTCCAATGTTGTCTAGATTGTGGAACCCTCTGTGCGCGAGTCCGTCTTGCACTTGGCGGATTTTTTAATCTGACAGCCAGCACTTGTCTGTGTCAGACCAAACATCAGTTCATTCATTTGTGATTTTGGAATTAACAATTGAGTTGAGTAATTGACACCATTACTAATTCCAAAGCATAATTCTAATAAAAAATCAAATAAATATTTGGTCAAAAGTGTAAGCTTGTAGCTCAAAATTGCTGGTCAAAAACTAAGGAAACTGGGTGAACACATAAACATGTCAATTGATTCATGGTTTAAAATACTCTATCATTTATCTATTCAAATTTCAGGAGCTGAAAATAATTTCTGACTTGCTAACAGCAAAGTATGGCAAAATATACGCGGACGCATGTCGGAGCGAGAGCGTCAATACGATTAGCGAGAAGCTAAAACACAAGCTCAGCGTCCAGAGCCCACCCAAGATACTTGTGGAGAGATACCTCATTGAGATAGCGAAGAATTACAATGTGGAGTACACACCGGATGAGCAAGTCATGAGGGAAGAAGAAGGTATGATGGTTCATTTGTTATTTTACTTTGGTACCTATTTGTTAATCTTTTATGGAACCAAGAGACTAATCTGATTTTCTTACAAATTAATGAGGAAGACACGTATTTTTGGGGTTTTGGTTAGCTGCAGATAAAAGGTATCCTTTAAGGGCGATAAGCGAGCCGTGGGGAGTACGTATTCTCCTCAGCTAACCATAGACAAAGGGCGCCAACCGACATGTCATTATTATTAAGGCCTCGCTGTCTATCCATTCCGTCCTTTAGTCACAAGGTTGTATCTTTTTTTTTTTTTTACAGAGTTGGTATTACTATGGCCTCTCTAACAACAAATACGAGACTTAAACGTAGTTCAAAATCACCCTTTGTGTTTAATGACTACTAAAAGCCAAAAATGATGTGATTTTTTTCAACAATGTGTTCCAGGGCGCGACGCGATGCTGATCGACATCAACGGGCCCCCGATGCCGCCGGGCTTCATAGGGTTCCCGCAGCCGCCCGGCCCCCCCGGCCCGCCGCCGCCGCCGCCTGTACAGCCTTTCAGCTACCCTTCTGTAAGTACACCACGCAGGCTCTTTATGTAACGGCTGCTTTCTGGAATCGCAATGTAATGACAGCGGGAGTTTGACATCCACTCATTCATTTTGCAGGTGGTAGGACCTTGTGCAAGGTCCGCCCGGATTGCTACCACCATCTTGCTAGCTAATCCTGCCGTGAAGCAGCAGTGCTTGCACTGTTGTGTTTCGGCGTGGAGAGTAAGACAGCCGGTGAAATTACTGGCACTTGAGGTATCCCATCTTAGGCCTCTAGGTTGGCAACGCATCTGCAATCCCCTGGTCTTGCAGGTGTCTATGTGCGGTGGTGATCTCTTACCATTAGGAGACCCACTTGCTCGTTTGCCATCGAGTCGAATAAAAAAAAATCATTATCCTTTTATGCAATCAGTTCTTCATGCAGCTGTGTGCGTAATCATTTACTTTAACTTTCTATACCTATACCAACTTACACGATTTTTTTTGCTATGCTTACCACAGTTTTGCTATAGCCATAAAAAATCTACGGGAGGTAGTATAATAATAATGAAAGGGAAATGTTCCACGGCAGGTCAACATACAAAAATTACATCAATTGTTTGTGGTGTTAGGTAAGGTACCTACTTGGTCGTTTATTTATTGGGTGTTGACCAATATTTTCCTTCCTTTACAAAGTGTACTTAAACATTAGTGTTATTTCGTCTAAAGAGCAGCTGGTCTAACTAGCAAGTGGTCTAAAATTAAATTGTTTGACTCAAAGTCGACGGAATTTTGCTTCGCGGAGCTCCTATTCCGTTGACGCGCCTTGTCGCAAATCTAACCTAACTTAACCTGTTTTTTAGGTTAGGTTAGGTAGGACCAGTTGCTTTTTAACCGACTAAAAAAGGAGGAGGTTCTATGTTCCAATGTTTGTATTTTTTTTTTATTTATGTTCGCCGATTACTCAGTCAATTGTGGACCGATTATCAAAATTATTTTTTGATTCGTAAGGGTACTCTTCTGAGGAGGTCTCATTGTCACCAAGTCAAGATCTGATGATGGGATCCTAGGGAAATCGAGGGCAAACCTCAAATTTTATAGGTACACCTATGGCGATTTTGGTATTTTTAGCATTGAAATAAGCATTTACATTCAGAAAGTATCATTTGGTAAACTGGACCTGATGAAGAAGACCGTAGATGATCAATGGAACTCGTCAAAGCTAAGTAATGCTCGCTCGTCTATAAACGATCATCATTAATATACCTAGGTAAGCGACTAAGAAGGAGCTTTAAGTTAATGATTCTTTCGAACAGATCTGATGCTGAAGCCGGAAGGTAGGCAACGGAACTCTGTTATAAAACAACGAATAAAAAAATATTTTCAAGGGTTTTGTAGTCGGTTCCATTCTCCGTTTTTTTTTTTTTTGGAGTCGGTTTTACTTTTTAGACCACTTATTAAGTGATATTATACTCTTAAACTAACGTCTTGTAATTTGCAGGGTCCTTCAGGAGGGAAAGCTGGTGGGTTCATAGCAACCCCGCCCCCGCACCAGGGTCCGAGTCCGAGTCACCCCCCCGGAGGATACAACCTCCCCCCCGGCGTCGACTCTAAGGACCTCAGTAACAGTTTCTTGCAGGTACTACAATAAATGTTCATAAAATTTTCTTTTCGTTGTTATAATTAGATGTTAGTGATAGAGCATTAAATATATTATAGGCGCTAAAATCTCGTATCAATTATATAATCATTTCAATCATTTTAGCTGTTATAGTGACTTGGTTCTTTGACATTCAATGTACAATCAACAAATTCGATTTCTAGGCCATCATGGAATCTTATCATAGCAAATAATTTTATTTGTATATAAGTATACAGTGTTTATCCAATGACGTAAGATGTCATTACGATTCTGTTCTGTGGTGGCCTGAGAATCAATTTGGTTGACTGTACAAATCATCATATCGACTTGCACTGTGTCCTATAATTAATACAGAGTATTTCGGCAGATGGTAGAGTTGGTTAATTGTACACCAGTTTATTTTTTTATTGTGATGTTAATTGTGATTTTCCCATACATTGATCGATAGACAAAGTTACCTGTGACAAAGGAAGGAATCGAAAGATTCCAATGAAAATCCGGGATGGAGGGGGAGGGGGGGGAGGTTGTTCAGTCAAACTAAAAAATCAGCTGCTGAAGTATTCCGTTAATTATAGCCTCGTAAAATTTCGTTTATTAGAATTTGAAATTTAATTTAGGTACTTAATGGGCAATAAGTAACAGTTGACATTTGCTTTGACGTATAATGTCCTAATTTAGAGCGTTGTGCCTTACAAAATTAAGACACCTTGTATACACCGAAACAGAGATAGCAAAATAAATTGTTTGTTCGCATAGCAACTCGCATGATATATCTCGCATCGTGTAAAAAAAGCTTTACTGTGTAAGCTATTGTGTACTTAATCTCATTTACTTAAAGCGCGTTTGTTTTTTTTTTGCCAGAAACCTTTCCTTCAAGTCCTTGTCACACAATGCTTCTAACCCCGCAATGTATAGCTACTGGCACGATTTTACTGGAATAATGAACCGGGTATTATGGACCGATTTCATGTCACAAGGGAACTTTTTTCAGTCAGTCGTGACTCGTGTCAACCTACCGCTTACAACCCGCACATCACATTTAATACCGTATTAACTCAAAATGCTTCTGTAGTACATGATGAGTTTTAGTAGAGGTTAGATTAATAGTAGATTGTACTACAACAAGAGCATAAAATGAGCCATTTTACCCAAGACATTCATATAGCCACAGCGACGGTACAGCGAGGTTGGATAGACACGTCGAGGGGAAAATGGGTTTAATGCTAGAGTTTTACACTCTGCTTTTTCACTTAGATTGCGAGGAAATGAAATACCTAGCAACAATGGAAGCATTTGTTCACTTTCTATGTACCTTTTATTTTTCATAGGTATTATTATATACATTATTATCTTTTACTTTTATTGATTTATTTTCATTGATTTGATAGATTTTTAGTTTTATATAAATTAAAAATTATTTAAAATAATATGTAGAAACTTTTTTGTTTGTGGCTGTTGACATTTGATTGCCTTGGTATTAGACGAAGATTTTACTTTATGCACTAGAGCATAAAAAGTCATTTTATGTCGCTAGATCCAGCATAAACACACCAACTTTACGAGCCTGAGAAGTAAAAAAATATTATTCAATACAGTTTTATTTTGAGTTAATACGGTATTGAATGTCATGTGCGAACCGTCCAACTTTTTGGACTTCACCCATAAAATGTTACAAAAATGTCAGACCGGATCGTATTCAGTGTGATAAGTCCCATAGGGTCCAGCTACACGCTCAATCATACTTGCGCAAATTCGGATTTGCACAAGCAAGCATGTGCGTTAAGAGTTTAAGACGTCAAAACTGTATACCGCACAAATGACTATTTCTCAAAAAGTTGTCCATTTTTAAATTTTTCAGTTGTTCACTTATTAAAAAAAAAAAACAATATTTCCTGACGCTATTTCACCACAAAAAATCAGTAATATTGTTTTTAAATATAAACAAAACCTTGTGGTAAAAGTGATAAACTTTATTGTTGGATCCAATAGAAAGTTTTGATGTAGATTACGATTTTTTCCTCAAGATTTCGTGACGTTTTCCTGACGTCAAGAAACTTTGGATGTTTTATGCAGTTTATGTTTTATGATCTCGTCCGTAGGGTTAATAATTTCTTGACAAAACTGATTTCTTGTCAATTTCATGACGGGACAACTTTTTGAGAAATTGGGGCACCATACAGTTTTTGCGCCAATTTTTGCACAAGCCGTTTTCGCATGCAAATCGCTGCGTGTAGCGGGGCCTTTATTAGTCGCCAGTTTTACAAGCTTTTATCTCGTAAACTTATGTTTTGTATGAACGCTACCCTCACCCTTTTCTTACAGGAAGAGATGCACAACCTGCCTCCCGCTTATGACAGCATTAATCATAATTTGGTAATTATTTTAATTTGTTTTCCATTATACTCGTAAGCATGTGTGTTTGATGACTGCGCACGACTGTTTGATCATTTTGATATCTCAGGAAGCTAAATACTTGAAATACCTGAATATGCCTAACAAAGCCGTTTAATTTTATACTAGCTGACGCAACTTCATCCATCAATGAACTAAAACAATTACTTTGCTTACCCGCGACCAACCGGTAGCGATTGGTCGCAAAGTAAAGTAATTGTATTAGTTAATTAATTGATATGGACCGCCGCAAAGTAACGTCTCATTCAATAAATTAACTTCGTCCATCGCGGTAATTTCGCATTTTTACGAGACAAAATTTAGAATTTTAATCTAAAATTATGTAGCATTCTATAAGTGAAAGATTTTTTTAAATTGATTCAGATGTTAAAAAGGTTATGGAGCCATAAGTTTGTGCTTGAAAGATTTTTTGTTATCAAATACCAACATTTTTCGTTTTCATTTCAGCCATCGCACGTGCCGACCCCTCACGTGACCCCGTACGTGCCTCCGCAGGCCCCAACCCCAACGCCCCGTGCGCGCGGCGCCGCTCACTTCCCCGAACTACCCGACCTCCCCTCTGTGCCCTCGGACATTCTACTACCCTCTGTCCCCCACAGCAACAACTCTAATACTAACCAGGACGCGTCGGCACCTGATGAGATCGACTTTGAAGACTTGAACAGACGGTTTGAGGAGTTGAAGAAGAAGAAGTAAACGCGTCTTATGAGTGTTTATAGTTTGACCGGAACTAGTGCAGTTATTGTTCGTCTCAGAAAGTTTGACTTAATAATGCACGCCCTGATAATAATTCATGTACTGTTGTACTGCAATTCTTGTACATTTATTTATTTTGAGAATCTTTTCTATGTGGGGGTTTTCGGTGCCGAACAATCGATCTGGCTTCTTATATCTCGTGGAAGCGCGTGTTTCTTCTATCTTTCTATCTTTAGATAGTACGTATTAAATGCTCACGAACTATAAGGGCGAAGTCATGACATTTTCAGCGAAAAAGTTCCACCCTAATACTCAGTTCATCATTGACTGTACATTCCGGGGCAATGAATGAATGATGTGACCGATTTCGGTCATGCCACTTTGACTCCTAATTAGATTAGAGCTCATGTGCTCTAAGATGGTTTACTGGCGCATTGTCAGCCATTTCCATAATTTTTAGACCCCCCCCCCCTCTTGTCACACTTATTACTATGAAAATCGCAATTATTTTTTCTTGTATCACAAAAACCGTTACGCGCCATGTCTGTTTCGGTCAAACTGTAATAAGTACGTACGGTCAGCATAAAAAGTAGCTGCATACTTAAGTACTTTGTCGTTTTACAGCAACTTACTTAACACCATACAAGTTACAAACAGACAAATGTGTTAAAACGACAAAGTAAATAAGTGACCCACTAATTTTGACGCTGACTGTACACATACTAGGTTGCTAATGTCGTTCGGAATTAGAAACAGAGGATCGGTTTTCTTTTTCTTTCTCATTTGAATATTCAGGAAAACGAAGAAAACCGACGAATCCCGAGCGACATTAACATTCTGGTTGTAATGCAATTTAATTGATTTTTCCGCGTTTCATCATCATCACCACAATTAAGCTAAAATTCACTTTGAAATATAGATCAATTAATTATACTACAACTTTAAGTGTGGTTGTGGTCATTTTCAGTCTTTTATAGTTATAATATAACTTTACTTTACAAATCAAGTAAGTAAGAATATGTACAGGTATTTTAAATCTATGTAAGTGAGGAAATAATTCTGACTTGACAAGCTTTCGAAATGTTGCAAGATTTTTTGGGAGTAGCCATTTTTTGACAAATTACTGAAGATTACTCAACTGAGGTATCAGTAGGTATGTTAAAATAAATGGATACCATAAAATGTCATCGTTTATAATATATGTGTATTGGAGGGGAGAATCGTTCCAACCTTTTTAAGTTTACATATATTTACGTCAGGTTTTCATCATATGAATGGCCTATTCGAATGATTTTACTCTTACTTTGAAAACAGCTTTACGCTGTGCAGTTTGGCGCTTAGAAAACGAAAATTTCAAAAATATTGTCTATTAGCGCTACTTACAAGTAGGTAATTTCTAAATGAAGAAACAAGTCTCAACGCATAAGGAATCTAGTCCTTACAAAAGCTTCTTTTTTTATTACCCTGAAAGAACAATGTGATAGTATGTAAAATAAAAATATATTTTTTTATATTAAAATTATTTAATCGTTGCTAATGAAAATAATCACCGCTGTAAAAGATAAGTAGCAACTGTATATTGTGTACTATATTATTACAATGTGTCTTAAATAGTTTATTCAATGTATTGCATTAAATCCAACTTTTATAATATTTTCGTTTCATTTAGAACTAGCGTGTTAACATATGATAATTATTGCTTCTTTTTGTGACACCCAGGTATAAAGAATCATAGAATACTATTTTGATTTATTAAAACCTGAGTACAGCCTTACTGAGTATAATAATTAAACATTTGGGCACCGAAAAGAACAACATCAAACTTTTACCAATTTGGCCTCGATCCTAATAATTCTGTAGGTTGTCATCGTGTAATTTTTGCGTGTTTTTTGCGTAGCCATCTCTTTAGGTGGAGTTGCTTTTGTTTTTCAGCAATAATGCAACTGAAGAACTAGATTTCATTTCAATGTGATAATTGTAATTTTGTTACAATGAAAGCTTGTTCAGTTCATAGTTCGGTCACTGGCTCACTGATGACAATTCACCACGAAAGTTTCACAACCTTTTTTTATTTGTATCATGAGTAAGAGTGAATTCCATCGACATCTATCCATGAGACTGCATGTTTCTTATATAAAAAACGGCGCACAAAAATTGTGTTGTGAACCTTTCACTATAGTTTGTTGACGTCCGTGACAGGGGTTGTGTCAAAGTAATATTGATGATTGATGCGCCGCACGTTTTGTTTCAAACAGCCAGTCTAGTGCCGTAGGGCACATGTCAATGGTGAATTCGCATCGTGCCGCGCGGTGTACGCATCACTGAGAGTAAGTCATGAGTTCTCGTTGACGTATTTCAATAAAACGTGCAGTGTCACGCCTCGGTAAATTGGGCCTAATTTTTAACATATCAAAACTTTTCCGCATAGATGTGCTATTTTACAATACCTAACGATATTTTGTTTGACTTGGTATGCTATGGGCATACCTATATTAAATAAATCAGAGGTCAAATAGACAACCAGTGTCATAATTGTTGTAGAATACATATTCATGTATACTGCTAATTTGTACGCAGTTTCATTCACAAGAAGCAATAGCAAAGGGTGTATGTAACGGATCTGTGTAACATACTCGATAAAATTCCGACTGTATGTAGACATTATACTTTTTCAACAAGCCATAATTGTATACGCGGATAGTTCGCATCGTTCAACCAAGATACATTCTTTTCTTGAATCAAAATCCTCAATGATATGGAAGCGAGAATTTTAGGGCCCTCGCCCACGGCGACTTCTTGTAGCGATGCTGTCGCGCGTTTTGTAAATGCTCGACAGCATCGCTACTAACGCGCGTTAGTCGCAAAGAAGCGATACCAACGCGCTACAGCATCGCGACTGTATCGATGCAAAAGCGCGACGGTTTCGGACGACATCGTGGACAGAACAGAGGCAGGGTGTGAAGGGAGGGAGGGTGAAGCGCTACAGTAGCGCCGTTTGCATCGCGACTGAATCGTGGTTATGTGGGCGAGGGTACATAGCTAGCGACCGCATCGCGACTGTATGAATGCGAACGCGCGACAGCATCGCTACAAAAAGTCGCCGTGGGCGAGCGGCCTTAAGGTAAACAGATCTTTTAAGAATCACCTTTTTTTTAGGTTGAATCACCCATGCTTGTTTTTTCTTTCACACAACATGGCTTGCGAGGTTTTTCAAAAGTTAATGCATAATACATATTGTAAAGCATACGTAACCAACCTTGGGTACCCGCCCATGGTTGGTTACGGAGCATTACAGTATCATCGACCATAAGGCTCATAATTGTCATAAGTAAACCCATGTGGTTGATTGCCTCTGCCTTCATAAACGTTAACACGGCTTTGGAGTCAGTAGCACAGTACGGCAGTTCCAAGGTTCCCTATAACAGGCTGATGATTTGCTGGGAGCAGGCGGTGACTTTGCGGAGCGCGGCATCTTGGGACACAGCGTCGCGCCCGAGCCGGCCGTGGAGGGTCGGGGACGACACTATCTTCGTCTGTATGACCAGTTTGCTTGGCGCCTCCGCTAGAAGAGTTCCGAGGGCTACTAAACCTCTGTGGAGAAATAAAACGTATGAGTTTTTTTTAGTATAAATAGTATTAAATAGTTACCCGAGGAAATCTTAGACTCTTTTGTAATCATTTAATGAACCAGGCGTTACTTTGCGGAGGTCCATATTGATGAAAATGAATGAATGATGGTCGCGGACATTTGATTAGTTTTGATACTGAAAGGCTATTTGCGTTTCTTGGTTTCCAGCTTTTCAGAGGCAGTTGAAATTTTAATTATTATAACAAATTCAGAAAAAAAACTAAACATATACTAAGAAAAAAAAAACAGTTGACAATTCTAGAATTGACAAGCAACAATTGAAGTTTTCAGCAAAGTTGTTCAATCCTAATCGCTTGCCAACCGCTTGCTTGCGTATAGACGTGGCATGTTTTTTTTAAACGAAACACTGTTTCTAAAGACTCGTACATACCTAAACAAAACACGCACACAACTAACTACATTATTCATGCCCTAAGCAATTATTTCCTTTCGGATTTAGTAGTAAAACGGTAAGCGCGCGTTACCACCCTTTCTTTGCGCCCTGTCCTAAATACAATCGAACCATTTGATTCCTGACAAACCGTAGAACGTTCTCACAGTGAGTGTCATAATAAATTCCCTTGTCAAGCAATGCAATGAAAAGGCAATGTCACTATGTTTTTTTTTACGAACAGAGGCCGTATTGTCTATCGTGTCTGGCGCTCGCGATCGCAATCAAATGACAGATTTCGCATACAAGCGAGCGAGCGTCAGAAACGCTAGGCAATACGGCCTAAGGCAAGGCTCGGACCCGGTATATAAAATAGCGGGAAATACCGGTTTATATAAAATATATTGACAAGGATAACTCACGTCTTAAATCGAGTTTAGCTCGACATGTTTCGGGCTAATCCGTAGCCCTTCGTCTTCGGTGCAACGCGACTCAGCGGCTGCTGCAAGACGCGCACTCAACTCAGTGTGCGTTATCCGGGTCAATATATTTAATATGAGTGAGTCTCACGGTAGTTTCATATTTCGGTTTAATTCCGAACTTTCATAAGAACGCGAACGTTTTTAAGAACTTAACTATAACCGGTATATTCGACGAGTGACAGCTGGCCGGCCGGCGGCGGGCGGCGACGTTTATCCTGCGCCGGAATAAACCGGTTTTTATTGTTCTAAACCGGTTAATCTGACAAGAACTTTATGGAAATGTTCCCTTAGAAACCGGTTTAAAAATAACGGTTTCGCGAACGAAACCAAAAAGGAAAGGTTTTGCGCCAAGTACAATGATAACGGTTTGGTAATTTAACCGGTATCCGAGCCTTGTGGGTCACGATTCAGTTGGTTCAAGTGTACAGTGGGTGTAACTGACAGCGGCTCGTCGAGTCATACCTGAAGTAAGCCTCGTGGTCGGTGATGCGCGGCAGCAGCTGCACCAGACAGTCGGCCAGGTCGGGCGCGTCCGGCTGCTGCGCCAGCGCCACTGACAGGTTTAAGAGCAGCGACGTCGCCGCTATCTGCGATACAATAAAAATAAAGTACAGATCTATTGAATAATGTTTTTTCACGACACTGCTCGAAAAGGTGGTGATTATATTTGTACATTTGACAGCTGTACTCATTTATGGCTTGCAAACACGACAACAATGCGTGCTACATTGTTGGGCCGCGGCCACATGAAATCGCTCGACGCTCGTTTCCAGTGTTTAATCTGGTCACGTGACATATAGCGATAAAGCTGAATTTGTTGAAAAAAAAACTTAATTACGGCAAAAACACTGTTATTTTTTTTTCATTCACTATATATTTTTTTATTTGTACCACTGTCACGAATGCTACTAAATAAGATTAAGAGATCAGCTTCCAAGGCCAAGATCATTCCTGCAAGAAGCCATCTTGTCGCTACTTTTTTTTTGAGTCGCGGGAAATTCAAAATCACCTTCAAAATGGGGTCACGTGACAAGATTTATCGCTGCAAACGAGCGACGAGCGACTGCATCTGGCCGCACCTTTACGGCAACAGCAGGGCTACTAAGAAAATCGAAGTTCGTATCGTACCGTCCCCACTAGATAAAATTAAGCTACTTTTTATCCGAACATTCCCACGGGATCTGCAACGTAATGTTTCGTTCTCCCTCGCTGGCATAGGGCAAATGCCAAACGACGTCACTCACCTGCGCGTTGGTGTTGAGCTGAGTGAGACAGATGAGGCTGTGCATCACGCTCTCGCGCGCGGCCAGTACCAACATCTCACCGGGCAGGTCGCTGAACGCGTTCACTAACACACGCATCGCTAGCATCTGATTGGCTGGGAGGTTATCTGTCAAACAGGATATTCAACAGTGGTAGTTCAAGAATAGTATGAAGCATACCGTTGAGCGACGGACACAATCAGACACAAAGGTAATAGTAGATTGTACAACAAGAGCATAAACGAGTCATTTTACCCGAGACGATACGGCGAGGGTGGATAGACACACACGTCGAGGGGAAAATGGATGTAATGCTCGAGTTTTACACTCTGCTTTTCACTTCGATGGCGAGGAAATTAAATATAAACAGTGGAAGCAATAATATTTTTTACTTATATGTATCTTTTATTGTTCATGCATTATTATATAATTATACATTTTTAGTTTTATTGATCTATTTCGATTGATTTGATTTTTAGTTTTATATAAATTAAAATTTATAAAAAAATAATTGTAGAAACTTCTTTGTTTGTGGCTGTTTGTTTACACCTGATTGCCTTGGTCTTAGACGAAGATTTTACTTTATGCACTAGAGCATAAAAAGCCATTTTATGTCGTCTAGATCCAGCATAAATACGAACTTTACGAGCATGAGAAGTGAAAATTATTTTTCGCGCTGAGCGATAGGCGCCGCAGGCCGAAAATTAGCGCTGTAAGTTTTTTTTAGCTAGCGGCTTATGCTGATCTTGACCTTGAGCCCATAGCCACCTGCTTATGTGTAACTGATTTACTCGCATTTGTGTCTTTTTTTTCTGTGGCAAGAAATCTTTATTTATTTATGTATGGCTAATTTTCAAGTCACAACAGAACTTTTTTAAGACAGTCGTTGTATATGGTTCACTTCTGGTTAATGTGGTGGAATTTATTAAACTTCACTCGAATAGGTACGCCACGTTTTACGACCAAACAAGCGCGGGAAATCCTCTCTCTCTTGCCTTTTTCTACCTAAAACATGAGACTGCGCCACCAACCAGGGCCAAGGGCTGATACACCCTTGTCTACATCTTTTGTCCACTTTGCGGCACCTCTACCGTCAGATGTGGCAGTACTACCTAAGTCTGCCTTGAGTCACAATATAGTTCCAAAAATCCAGTAAATACTGTGATTGAGATGTAGTAAAGAGACCAATGAACTGAACGCACCTGGAGCTAACAGGGACAGTAGGTATTTGATGAAGCTCGGTCCGTACGTCGTGTCGAATATCTGACTGTTGATCTCTTTATTGCGGACCGCGAGCCGCGTCACGTCTAGTACGGGGAAGAGAATTTCTAAAACAAATAAAATAAACAAGTTATCAATTATCATTAACAAGTTCGTCTTCGATAATTCGTTTATGGAGCTATACAATACACTTTTACATAAAAAACATCGTATATCTTTATTTGGGTTCGAAACTATCTCCATTCCAAATTGGATTGTCATCGTTTGAGTGCTTTAGGCTTGAAATGTAACAAACAAACAAGACAAACAATAACAAATAATCACATTCGCATCTTTAATTAGTCAGGATAAAAGCAGGGCCGAATCTCAGAGAAGGCCACACAAACAATACTCAATATTTTTTTTTATTTTACAGTCACAAAAATTACACCTAGTGTGATTTTCCGATATTTTTGAAATAAAAATATCTGACACTTCTTACCGACCCTAGAAATAGAGGCGTATCAGATATTTATGCACGCTTCGTTGTGTCAGATATTGATGCTGGAGGAGGAGGCTGATAAAAATATATGAAGCAGATTTTTAATAAAAAAAAGTAGCAAACGATTTAAAGAAATAAAAAAAAAACATTTATTGCCCATAAAAAAATACATATTTGTGAAAAGGTACATACATACATGCTCAGCTATATATGTGGCAAAAGATTCAGGCTCAGCATGTGCGGTGTGACTATGCTTCACCGCATGCACACACAGCGTACAGACATTACACGAGACAGGTAAACGGGGGTACTGGGTTTTCAATACTTAAATCCATGAATAACATTCATGATCCTGTGGAACTTTATATTAGCGTACCACGTGTTTCTACACATACCTTTTGGCCATTCTAAAGTCTTCTTAAGTAAACCTATTGCATCAGCGTTGTAAGTACTATTCTGAAACAAAAAGGACCAAATAGTATGACCAGTCTCAACCAACAACCACAACAACCCAGCAAAGGGTCGCCAACTGACGAGGTTAGGTTAGTTAGGACGTAACAGCCTATTGAAAAATAATATGAGCAGCCCTAACTGCACGCGTGTGCGACAGATTTTACCTGCGCCCGCGCCTGTCTGCGTAGGCCCTTAGAATTTTAAAAATATGCTCAAGTAATCTTACCATTTCACCTAACTTAACGATATCGGCTAATTGCTGTTCAGTCAATGCGCTCAGTCCGTCACCCACTTTGCTGTTGAATTCTTTTAGTTTTTCAAAAATTGCTTTCAGGTTTGCTTGGTCGAATCTGTAAATAAATAAGGCAAGTATTTGTTTAAAGTTCAGCCCCCCTTTAGCTGCTTTTATTCTCATTCAACTTCATAGTAAGTTGGGTAGTGAGTAGTGGCTAGTCAGCTGACTAACTTAATTAGATATCTATCATATCTTGGGATCTAATGTTCATCGACTGGGCTCTAATTTTTCGAATACACATTTCTACAACAACATGTACTTTTCAGAGTTTTCTTCAAATAGTAAGTTGTGAGTAGTGAATAAGCTACACTTTCACTATTCACAATACACCGGAATATCGAGAAGACAAGTGGGTAGTGAGTAGTGGGCAGTGAGTAGCAGGAAGTAAGTAGTCCGTGGTAAGTAGTGGGTTATGAGTAATAGGTAGTTTACCGTAGCTATGTAAATGTCGTGTATTTAGTATGAGCAGCTTGTCAGTGGCGATAGCTGTGGACGTGTTGCTAGCTGCTGCAGTTTTTTAAGCACTGGACGCGATTAATGGAATGTGGGTAATGAGTAGTGATTAGTGAGCAGCGAGTAGTGAGTAGTGAGTACCTTATGTAGGCGTCGTGTGGTATGAGCGGCTTGTCCGTAGTGGTGGCTGTTGACGTGTTACTAGCTGCGGAGGTCATGTAAGCCCCCGAGCCGGTGAAGGGGTCGGCGGCCGACGGCGGCGCCAGGCCCGCCACGCGGCCCGAGCCCGGCACGTAACGAGACTCGCCGGTCAGAGGGTCCGCGAAGCTAAAAAAAAAAAACAAATACATGCTGACGAACATCGGCGTTTTAGGTTAAATACTATGCTGCTGCGGGTTTTAGCGTGCCGTCTCTTTCTCAAGCGCTACTTTGAAGAGGGACGGTAAAGTAAAACCGCGCGGTTAGCCGCATAGTGCGTACGTAGTCTTAGTAGAAGTTCTTTTTTCCCAAGAACGGTCGTAGCTTTAAAAAATAAATGACAGTATCCACAAATACAGCTTAAAAAAATACAAAATAAACATTTATTTCTGCTAACTACAATCCACACAGTGGCTATACAATTATATAAATAAAATTTTAGTTTTATCAACAACGAAATTGTAGGGGGGTAGAAAATGGCCTGAACTGCTTCGAGAAAAGGATGGCACGGTGCTCGGATTGGCGGGGGCACTGCCGTTTACATTTTTATTATGTTACAAACAGTCAAAAATCATATTTAATAAAAAAAAAATAAGTCCTTACCCATTACTGGACGCCGGTAATGTGTCTAACTTCGCGTTAGTAATAATAAAGTTCGCTACTTGTTCTAAGTACACTTGCGGTAAATCGTGTCTGAAACAAAAGTTCTTAAATAAATCACATCCTATAAAACACAAGCAGAAAAACGTTAATTGCAAGCTTAATAGTTTACAGTAGCCTTGATGACTTAGTGGATTGACCTTTGGCCTCTCAAGCAGAGGATCGTGGGTAAAACCTGTACAATATTATAAATACGAAATTTTTTGAGTGAGCGAGTGAGTGAGTATGTATGTTTGTTACTTCTTCACTCTGAAACGGCTGGACGGATTTGGATGAAATTTGGTATGTGAGCTGGACATCTGAAATAAAACATAGGCTACTATTTATCCCGATATTCCCACGGGATACGGATAAAATCTCGAAACAACAACTGCTGGGCTTATAATTATGAAATTTGACATGATTATTTTTAATGTAACGCCAATGAAAAATCACGATTTAATTTTCGGGAATTCCGACGGAAAGTTTTGAAAATCCCGAAATTTCAATTCAGCTGCTGGATCTAATGATTTACGTGTCGGCTGCGTGTAGCTGCGGGTAAACACTGGTTCTACATAATTGTTAACTTTTTTATACAAAAAAGTGACTATTGTGTAGTAAAATTGTATCACTTTTAACTTTTGTGATATAGATTTTATGACAATACCGTGTACGAAGACCTCGACACAGCAATAAGGGCTATCGTTTTTTGTCTCAATAGATGGCGCACTGTTGCGTGAAGTTTTTAAGTGTGGCTTTCAAAGTCTGTTATTACGGGCGTGAAAACAAAGTTTAGATTAAAATCATATTTAATACACCTTAAAACCGTACTATAAAAATATCGAGCATGCCACAGTGTTGCATAGTCCCCGTTTTGTTCGGAAAAAAGGCAGGACAAAGGTTTCCGAAAGACAAAACTGTCTCAAAACACAGACATTCATTGCCCTGGAACGCATATTTGCCATAATTAATTTCAGATATTGCAAAATATTCACAAAATTATTCTAATTATAAATAAACCTGCGTAGCTCACCCAAAAACTATGAGATTTGACATTTCGGAGACCTCACGCTACACTAGCGCCTCTAGTGGCGAATTCATACGCGATAGCCCTCATTGTAACTCACTTGTGTATGAAGGCTTGTGCAGCGGTCCAGGGGTCCTCGTTCTTGTTGAAAGGCAGCTTGATGGGCGGCGCGCCGTCCTTTATGTCTACACTGAATACGAAGTCGTATTCCTGTAAGAGACAAAAAATTATAAGATAATGGCTTTTGGAGAGTGGCACAACTTAAATGGTAATGGGCCGGTCACGTCTGTCGCGCGGGGGATTACCGCTTGTAAATCGCAACTCTAGCATCGTGAAATGGGCCACTGGTCGTCAAAATCTCAGTGCCTACCTTTCCCTGGTACATTGTCTTCCCTTCAGCCGCCGGGTTGGCACCCATGACGTCCCCGAGCTCGGTCCAGGCGCCGGCCTCCGCACTCCAAGAGTAGCATTTGACGTTCGTGCCGCGGCGGACCAGCTTGGTCTGGCCGTCTGTCCTTCCCGGTTCTAATAGAACTTCCGGGCCTGGCAGCCTGGGAAAGCAAAGTCATTATGAGTTTATAGTAAGTGTAGTTATATATTGGGTCAATTCAGGGTAGACAGCGCTTTGAGCTGCCTTACCATGCTGGGGGGCTGGCAATGCGCTGCTGCGGCGCAAATTAGCGCTGCCTACCCTTTTTTTATCTAGTATTTTAACGAGGCTTTAGTACACCAAATGTGACTATGTCAGCCTCATGGGGAGCCTCAGTTATATACACCACACTACAAATTTTACGCTCTTCCTTGCACTGAAGCCACGTCTCTGGATGCAAAGGCCTGTCTAATGAACCTGTAAATCAGCATCGCTTCTTCTGAAAGCGGTTGACTTAGAATTACATTTACACCTCCATTGAACAAGCCCATACCATCCCAATACCTGTCTCTGATGTTCTTATTCTGATCACTTCCAAACGAAAATGAATTAGGTCTTCAGTCTTATTACAACCTACCCTGCCTACCCTGGAATTGACCCAATGCATGCTTATGTGGCAAAGGTCAGTTTCATCATCATCATCATCAGCCAGAAGATGTCCACTTTTGAATAAAGGCCCTCCTCAGAACGCTACAATGAACGACAACTCGTCACTTGCACCCAACTAGTGGGAACCCTGCCAACACTTCGTGTTCCATTTCTTGGTTGCCACTTCAGGATCTTTCTCCCCCAGCGGTTAGCGGTTCAATACCATTTCAAATTGCGCATTTTTTTGTGAGCTATGTCAATAACTTAATTCTTAGGGAATTTTATGGCATTCTATCAAGAAATAAAACTCATAAAAAAGTTAGGTTTAATGTTACAGAAGTATGTTCGGTCCCGCCGAACGGCTGCTGCCTGCATTGTTCTTTATAAACACCTTCAACGCCGTACACTAAAAATGAACAACCGCTCATAAATTTGTATGTAGGAAATAGGAATAAAACACTTTTTCTACCAATCTAACAACTTTTGAGCCCCTCTGGAATTAGGCTACCCGTATTCTAAAACTCGTGCTGGAGTCATGAAAAGTTAGGGACATCAACACTTAAGTGACTTTTCCTTCCTACGGGAAACTCCTCCCCATGTAGTAGCTGGACCTCTTACACTACTTTTATCCCCAATATTGAACTAATCCCATAATCCTGTAATTGTGTAATTGATTGTATACTTACTATGTACATGAATTTAGCTTCTTGCTTCTTGGCAATGATTTTTAGTGCTGGTATTTAAAAAATTGAGTGCCCATTCTTACTGGCAAGTCTTGAAACATTTCACAACACACTCATGAAGACCACGATATAAATTTTGGAAATTTTATTTTGTAAAATCCCGAAAATTTCAATTTAAGTTTCTTAAAGCTAGTGTTAAACATTTTGAAAAAGACCCAACTTTAGTAAGAAATCCTGAAACATACTCTGACAGTTTGAAGCCGCCGATCTCCTGCTGCGATGCAGCCTGCATCTTCTCCACTTCTTCATCAAACACCTTCAACGTCGCCTCGTCGGCGTACCGTGCGGGATCCTTCGTGAACACCCGCACTACACCGTCGCTAGATCCTGTTGAAGAAATAAGTTTCTATAAAACAATCATTTTCATTTTTAATCCTTTACATTACATGATAATGACATCACATGTCGTCGGCGTCACTGCAGAACCTTGTAACTGCAAGATTTGGTGAAAACATTATTTTTGTCAAAATATTACATTTTATTGTCTACTCTACTGTAAAGAATACTCTTTTTTTCATTTAGAAGGTCTTGCATTGATGCCAACGATATGTATACATATTTAAAATTGGGAACAAATAGTGATCTACTTTACTTTATTCATTAAATAATATTGTAGATTTGCATTACAGTCAGCAGCAAAAATATAAATGTTTGAAGTGCCAAAAATATGTACACATGACTTTATTCACTGAAGATTATATAAAAATATTACTATTGTGTAAAAATAGTTTTTGCACTCTCGACATTACTGAAGAACCATTAACACATTATTGTTACCGGTAACAATGTCCCCGTTGTCCATACAGGCAACGCTCCAAACAGAGTGCACAGGCAGACGTATTTCACAGATACAGTCGCCGCCTGCCCATAGTCTCACAGATCCGTCTTCACCGCTCGACGCCCAACCACCAACACCCAAAGGGTTAAGACTGATACTGAAATACAATGCAAACACTTTTAAGGCCCATTTTTATTAGTAGAGTAGAGAGGGTATGCATGCGGTGTAAGCAAACTTGTCAAGGCAAATTCAGAGCACCATTATTATTAATCAATAGCTAGCAAATGCGGAGTATGGTAGATTTCTGTTAACATTATCTGTTAACCATGACATCACTAAGTAACTTATCACTGAATTATTGACATATCAATTTTATTGGTTTCCTCCCTGTATATGCCACATAGAACGAGTCTTTTTATGCTGTGTGTCAATTCAGTTATCAACCTATTAGTTTTGTTGGTCATAATACTGCATGAAGGAATCCTCTGATAATATTTAAATTTTTCAACTATAATCCTTGAAAGCAGCCCTTAATAACTTAATTTGAATGAATGCCGCTGAGTATTTTTTTAACTTTTCATTAGTGCTTGAGCTCCTAACTGAATTGGTGCAGAATTTAAGGCTATATTTCTAATTTTATCTGTAAAAAATGGCATTATTCAAGACAAACAAGAGAAGAATAAAGTTTTTTTTCCTTCCACATAAAAATGGTTAAGACTGTAATAAACTATAATAAATAATAATAAATAAATATCACGGGACAATTCACACCAATTGACCTAGTCCCAAAGTAAGCTTAGCAGAGCTTGTGTCATGGGCAACAAAAACTACAAGACAAAAACAAGTTTCTGAATTATCTTACTATACCATACCTATAGATATAATTAGAATGTCCATAAAAAGTGTTAAGGCAATCCCCCTTGTTACCCCATAGTTTGATTGAAGCATCATTGGAACAGCTGAGAAATGATTCTGGACTTGCAACTGCCAACCCTCTCACACAGTCAGTGTGACCTGTAAAAATATATCAAGATTTAAAGAACAATAGAGCACAAGAATACGGTATTTGACAACTCCTGATTTTGCCATATCTTAATATTATTATGAAAATATAGACATACAGATAGTGGCAAGAGGCTGCGCACAATTGGGACAGATGGCATGCTCTCGTTTTGGAGGCCAAGACCCTCTTTGGGTCCCTGAGCCAAATTAGTTAGTTAGATAGTGTTTAGAGAAGAGAAAATTTAAATCGGTTGAAAATTGGATTTATAGTGATTTTTTGAAAAATCTATATACCTGTCTCTTTCTCAAACGCTTTTCTCTATGCAGCAAGTATGGCGGTACTGTGGCGTGTGACGTCACATGCCAGTATGTCTTTCTCTGTCTAATCTTGAATTTCAACCCTTTATAACTTTGTTATTTGTAAAGGTAGCTTAAAAATTGATTTTCTATTGGATAACAGGCATTGTGTAGTTTTAATTTATAAAACATATACAAAATAGTCAAATACCATATTCACCATTAACATATCTTTTAATTGAAATTAAACAAATATTAAAGCAATAAATTACCTGTAAGTGTGCTTATTAAATCACCATCTTTTTTCCACAACTTTATGGTCTTGTCAGCTGAAGCTGTTGCATATGTCTTGTTGCCAAGCTCCACTGCTGCCCACACTGCTGCTTGATGACCTTTGAGGGTCATTGGAGTAGCATGCGGAGTGTTTACCTTCCATACTTTGGCTGTACTGTCCCAACTTGAACTACAAAAATAAAACATTTCAGATGAAAAGTGCCATAATCTGCATTAAAAAATATAGTTGGCATTGGCAATGGTGGAAATGTTTTACTACAGTTTTAAATTTAAGAACAGTTTTACGATAAATGTAAACAAACCTTAAAAGGATGCCTGAATCAGACCCAGGTGTTACACTGCATACAGCATTTTCATGCCCTTCCAGGGTCAAGACAATGTTGCCATCCTGCAGGTTGTAGCCCAGAATAGTGTTATCATTGCTGCCGGTAATCACGATGCCCTCGGGAAATGCTTCGCAAGGTGGAAGCCAACAAATGCAAGAAACAAAGTTTTTGTGGCCTTTGTATGTAACTACGTTCACGAAATCCTTTACCCTAGTGAGATAAAACAAGATATTTTTAGTAAATATAAGATCCTAAACCAGGCGTGTTATATTTTATAACAAAACCTAGAATTGTTTGGACACTAACCCTTCAGGATGCCATAACTTTGCGGTCCGGTCGCGAGAAGCAGATAGTATGCAGCACTCATTTGTCTTTGCTACACATCGTACGTCTAAAGAATGGCTGCATAATACTGCACTCAGCTTGTAATCGGGTATAGCCATCGCAAAACACAAATATTTCTAACAAGACCGTCTACAATGACAATCTGAAACAATCGCGGTGGGTGAGCGACCGAACCGACCGAACGAAGTTGTCTTGTCATGTCATGTCAGTTGTCAACAGCTAAACGGTTTCAGTCACCGTGAAACGCGCGTTGAAGAGCTGGAGAAGTAGCAGTCGTATATAGGCCGCTTAAAAAAAAAACAAAAAAAAATATAATATTGTCGATGGTTTTCGACGAACGCAGCCATAACTTACAGGAGCACCACACTCGTAAGAAAAAATTGGCGCCACTTCCAAATGTCAATTTCATCGTTGGAGAAAAAAATTATAAAATATTTTATTTTCCGATCTATTCGAGTTTGAATAAGTGGAAAAAACATATAATAAAATAAGCAATATTTATTTTCTTTATTTCTAAATCAAATAAATTACATTTTTATAGTAATTCATTCAGTCCTAACTAATTGCAAATCATTTATTTTGGGTTTGTTCCGAGGTATTATATCAATATTACTTACATTTTCTTGTAACTGTTTATATTTTGTTTATTCCAGATCTATTTTGTCATTTTCAAAGAAATCAGAATAAATAAAGCCGGATTGTTGCTTTGTGGCGCCTAGAATTTGGTGCGAGCGATTACACATACTTAGTATTTATACATACGTAGTGCAAAGATGGCGTCGACGGTGTGTGTTTCTAGGTGCCGACTTTTAGCAAAATTAGAAATAAATCGTGGTTTGTGTGTGTCGCCGATATTTAGGGATTTGTCAAATAACAGGGTAAGTAATTGTTGTTTTTTTGTGCTACTCTAATTTTACTTACATGCCATACATACAGTTTTCTGAAGTATTCCTATGAAAGACTGTTTCATTATGCACGTGTAGTAAATTTAGATAGGTAGGTATAGAAAAAATACAATGCGAGTTGGAATTCAAAAGCAGCTGTTGAAACGTCATCCAGCCATCCAATTTGTTGATACAAATTGTTTTCTTTATTTACTTTTTAATTGTTCTTTCGTTGTTACCTACCTACTGTTTAAAGTTTGAATGAGATGAGCCAAATAAAAAAAATCTTATTAGGTTTCTACCAGTATGATAGCAAGAAGTTTCTAATACTGTTTATAATTATTATAAACTTGACTGTTGGTGCTAAAAATATTATTCGAAATAAAATTAGATGTCTATTTGTCTTATTTTTCTATAATTTAGACAGGCGAGAGTATGGAATATTTTTCCTTTTGTGATTATAGTAGAAAGAAACACCGATAAACTGGTAATGCTAACTTTTGATGACAGGTTCAAATACTTACCTATTTTACATAGCAAACACCTCAAAAACTCACACTTTTATTTCTTTAGGTACTTGAAGTGGACTTGTATTTATATAACATATCATACCTACATTACTCACAAGTCAGAAAAAAAAGTTAAGGTGGTTTTAATTTTAAAGTAGTAAAAGGAAATTTTAACCAGATTGAGTAGGTCAACACTATATGCAAATAAGATCTTTTGTCCGACCAGTCTGAGTAAGTCAAACCAGATAAGGGGAGGTCATTGATCTTAAACTTGATTATTGTGTTATGCCATTTAAATTTATGTATTCTTTTAACTTCACCATCATTACACTTTGATAAGTCCACTAAAACCATACACCTCAGTGCTGTCTAAATACTCCAAGGTACTTGATAACACACTCATATAATTGAACATATAGATAGAATTTTTTACCGTACAATGGTAAAACCTACTAGACACTGGCAAAATTGTCCTCCAATGGACAGAGCCATATTTTTCTAAAAAACCAACCTAATTGAACATATAATATGGTCATATTCAGATCTTTTTGAGCATCTAGACCCAATCACCTTCCGTTGTATGATGCCAATCGTACTTTTGTAAGTAAAGTTAATCTCCAATAAATTCCAATCCTTTTTGCTGAACCTGCTTTGAACTTAAGGATATCATAACAAAATCCTTTATTTTGTAAGTAGGCTGTAAAAGGTTTTTTTTAACCCCCGGCGCAAAAAGAGGGGTGTTTTAAGTTTGACCGCTATGTGTGTCTGTCTGTCTGTGGCACCGTAGCTCTTAAACAGGTGGACCAATTTGAATGCGTTTTTTTATTTGAAATCAGGTTTTCTAGCGATGGTTCTTAAGACAAGTTTCATCAAAATTTACATATTTCTCTTTATGCTTTGGCAGTAGTTTTGGAGAGACCAATTACCATAAATAATGTGATGCAAAACTTCAAAAAAATTCATTTGGTTGTGTGCAGTATACAATAATACTTATTTCAAATTTATTCATTGCATGTTGTACAGACTGCAAAATGATGAGTAGAGTTCAATGACTGCTCAATTGGCTTCCAAAACGACCTTAGCATTGGGTAACTGCCCTGTAGTCACTGCTGGTACATACTTATTCACTGCAGTTGTTTCAACAATGTTTATAGTTAAATGGTGATTCATTGAGTTGATCTTCCTGTTTATTTTGTACAATTTTTAAAATGTTTTCACTTGGCTTCTAGCTGATGGATTTTATAGAAGTGTTAAGTTCTAAGAAGATAGGTAATGAATGTTATTGTATCAATTTGTTTTTTTATTATTTACTTACATCAAAAATATAGTCACT
Source organism: Choristoneura fumiferana (assembly GCF_025370935.1). Classification (NCBI taxonomy): domain Eukaryota; kingdom Metazoa; phylum Arthropoda; class Insecta; order Lepidoptera; family Tortricidae; genus Choristoneura; species Choristoneura fumiferana. The sequence goes on from NC_133483.1 coordinate 17,296,006, forward strand.
CCTTTAATATACAACATGGTATATAAATATTGGATAATTTTAATCTGCATTCAATCATCAAATAGGTAATAAATATAAAAAAATACCTACATTTAGTTTCATGGCTAAATGTAAGTAAACTTTTTTTTTGTTTTCATTAAAATAAATAAAATGTACAAAAAAGTTATATTGAATGTCATCACATAATTTAAAAGGATTTTTTTTACATTTAAACCCTTATTTTATGATTTATCATCTTACTCGTAACAAATTTAATTATTAATTATGAAAACGAGTTAGGAGGCGTCCAATAATTACGTGAGGCGATTTTTCCACACCCTCCATGGTGAGATTCGTAAGATTTGAGATCTGGCTGAATCCCCCTCCCCTTTCCCCTTTATACAACATGCATTTAAGAGTTACTCTACTCCTTCGTGGTGTTTGGTTCGCATAAATATGATGAATAGGCATTATAGTGCAATAATTACAGTTGAAACATGATAATTACCCTCTTCGTCACACGAGATTAGATGAGGTTGAGCTAGACCCCCCAAATCCAGGCCTTTGCCGACCAGTGGGATGTACGTAACGAAGGGCTAATAAAAAAACTAGTAACTAGAGCACATCTAATAAAACCAGAAAAGAAGTGCTGGTGCCGAGCTAATTAACGGGTTTTTTTGAAAGGTTTAAGTGGGTTTAGTGGTCAACTAAGTAGGTAGATCCAAAACACAAATAATCTATCTATCTAATCTATCTATTTAATACCTTTAAACGAGCAATCCATACTAATATTATAAATGCGAAAGTGTGTGTGTTTGTATGTTTGTCCGTCTTTCACGTCGAAACGGAGCGACGGATCGTCGTGATTTTCGGCATAGAGATAGTTTATGGGCCAGAGTGACAAAGGCTTGTCCCGGAAAAATACACAGTTCCCGAGGGTGAAGCCACGGGCAAAAGCTATATATATATAACCGGAATCTCGGAAACGGCTCCAACGATTTCGATGAAATTTGGTATGTGGGGGTTTTCTGCTCTGGGAAAACGCTTATTCTGCCCTTATAACTCTCATAAGGCAATTGGTAGTATCTCAAAAAAAACACGACTTATTATTTATACCATCACGTAGCAAGAAACATTCTCTATCAGCTGAACTAAGCAAATTGGCCGTATCTTGTCTACAACATGATCAAAAACCGGCCAAGAGCGTGTCGGACACGCCCAAGACAGGGTTCCGTAGCCATTACGAAAAAAAAAAACAAGTAGTATTATTATTATTACTACAGTCTTAAAATCTATTACCAGAAAAAGAGCGTATCTTCACACGTCCTTTTGTTGAGAAGCGCAGTTTTTCGGCAGTAACTCATAAACGGTATATCCGATCATGTTGAAACCAATTTTCGTTCAAAGTATTTATTAAGCGTCACCTTTCATATGTTTTGCATATTTTTTGGACAAACGGTTTACAAGATAGAGGGAGCGATTATTTCCGGAAATCTTCACTTAATCAAAAAAGTTTTTGTGAAACCTTACTATCTTTTCAAAAGAGCTGTCGAACTATGCGCCACACGTTGATGCGAGTAAAAAATTTTTTTTTTTTTTTCGATTTCTGTTACGTGTATGGAGTGCCCCCCCTATAAATATTTATTTTTGTCATTTAACTACAAAACTAAATAGCGGCTTTGACAAGACATCTGTACTCCAAATTTCATTGATATACATCTTTTAGTTTTCGAGTAAAATGCCTGAGACATACGGACGGACGGACAGACAGACAGACGGACTTGACAAAACTATAAGGGTTCCATTTTTGCCATTTTGGCTCGGGAACCCTAAAAATGAGATACTGCCCATTCCCTGAATGGCAACACTGGCATAGATAATAGATCGCTCGTTTTGGCTCGAAATTATAACTTGTGATTTTATTTTGCTTAATATACAAAATGTACACACCCAATATCATATTTTCTCAAGTTTTTCGCGATTTCCAAGGACAAAGAATCGAATTGCTTTAAAATTCCAGAAAAATAAGGCGCTGTTTGGGAGAAACGTGTCAAAATGGTTTTGTAGAGCGCCATCCTACTCTATCTCGTTTTTTAGGGTTCCGGAGCCAAAATGGCAAAAACGGAACCCTTATAGTTTCGCCATGTCTGTCTGTCTGTCTGCCCGTCCGCGGCTTTGCTCAGGGACTATCAATGCTAGAAAGCTGTAATTTTAACGGTACAATAAAAAATCGAAAAACATCCCAGCAGCAGAGTAAGACAGCCGGTGAAATAACTGGCACTTGAGGTATTCCATCTTAGGCCTCTAGGTTGGCAACGCATCTGCAATACCCTGGTGTTGCAGTTGTCTATGGGCGGTGGTGATCTCTTACCATCAGGAGACCCACTTGCTCGTTAGCCATCCAGTCGAATAAAAAAAAAAAAGAACATTTTTTTTGGCGTACCTCCCATAGACGTGATTTTTTTTTCCTCATCCAACCCTATAGTGTGGGGTATCGTTGGATAGGTCTTTTAAAACCATTAGGGGTTTGCTACAACGATTTTTCGGTTCATCGAGTTGTTTGCGAAATATGCAACTTTAAAGTACAAATTTTCATTAAAATCGAGTGTCCCCCTGTGTTTTAAAAAATTCAGAATGGTAGTAAGTATATCAAACTTTCAAAAAAAACTATAACGGCTAAGTTTGCTTGAGAATTATTAGTAGTTTATGAGTAAATAGTAGGCTAAGGTATAAAATATACCTAAACTTGGAAGATTCCGTATAAAATACGAAATCCTTATAAAAAATTTGATTTTTTCGTAATGGCTACGGAACCCTATTTTGGGCGTGTCCGACACGCTCTTGTTTCTTCCCTTATGAGGGCAGTAATTTATCTAACACCATATAGAAGACAAAGTAAAATATATAATAACGCACGTCATACACGCCATTTTATGTCCATCAGCTAACTCTTAAACCATTCCCATATGAGTTGTATACAAGGCGCGGTGCGACTGCGTTATCTATCCGTATTGTTCAAATATTTGCATGTATGACTTATCTTTTGTTACATGTAAAGACCCGTTTCTAAACTCTGCATACAATTCTGGCAGTAAAAAGTAATTTCAGAGTGAACAATCATTTAAGTGACGTGAAAAGTACTTTCGAAAAAAAAAACAATTGGCTAGTAGCTATTCTTGCAAGTGCATTTGATTCCAAGCGTAAATGATTTAATTTGTCACTTCTATTTATTACAATGAAACAAAACCTATTATTGCTATGACATAGAAAGGCTATGTTAAGCCTCTAGTGGATTAACCTGTCCTCTCCCAGAGGCACAAATTTGTGCCCAAATTCCGTTGATCCTGTTATCCTGGGAGATGACAGATTAAACCAAACTTACACATTTTTGCTGAATGTACTCAAGTTTCTGAGAATTCGCCTTACTTTAGTGCAATGGCATGAGTGAGGATTACCAACTATACTATACTGTTAAAAACAGTATTAAGTATACTGTTTTTCACTACATTATACTTTTTACTGTTGAACTAAAATAAGGTACTTACCTATAGAAAATACTGTTTTCACTACTCATTCTCGTAAAGTTGGTATTTATGCTGGATCTAGGAGACATAATAGTAAATTGTTCTACGAGGGACTAAAACAAGCCATAATGACACGAGATGTTTATTTATTTATGTTCGAGTGGCATTATGGTTGTTTAATCTGTCAACATGACCCTTAAAACAATGTTCATTAAGTTCACTCGGAAAGATCATCGATTTTGAGAGACCAGCTTTTTTCAAAATAGTGTCCATATTCACAATAGTGATGTTTCAGAACGAATATCGGCCAATGTAAATTTAGTAAAAATTTAGCTCCTTATTTAGTTTAATTTTAGTTTTTATTCTGACAATGTCTATGAGGCTTTTAAACACGTCGCGTGGCTGGCATAATAATATAGTGATATTAATGAAATAGAGTATGTATTCAAACCAGCTATCCAATTTATATTTATTTATAAAGCGCATTCAAACACACTGCACCTGTCGATAGATGGGACGTAAGTTTATCACCACTGCGATGTTGCATCTGGCACTACGCCGACGTCGACAGCGGCTAGCAGCTTTAAGCCGGCCATACACGTTACGGTCTATCGCACAGGTTACCTGGCAGGTTTGCCTGCACAGATCAGGTAGCGTATATGGGTACGTTTCGGTGTACCGGAGCGGTCTTCAGTTCTATCTATTTGCGATGGCATCGAGTGAGAACGAGGACGCACGTAGAGTTACTTGCGTTAATTTTGAAGAAAAACGATACAAGAAAAGTGAAAAGGAAGCGAAAAAAGTGGTGTAAGCATTGGTTATTAAGCAAAATCGATTTTCGAATTTGCTCCGGTCGCCTGCGCAGGTCAAAAAAACTGCACAGGTCGGTCGGTAGTCGGCATACATGCTCCGGTAAACCGTAACGTGTATGGCCACCATTACAGTGGCTGAGTATTTAGTTGGAAGGACAAGCTTTATCGTTCAGATTGGGCAATCACTTAAATGAATGTAACATTTATCTAGAATTTAGAGCCTTTGTACACCGTGTTTTTTAAACGCGCCTTCGGTGCACTTTTTTTTTCTTTTCATAGAGCAGCCATACAACTCGCTTGCGTGTCGCGTTTGTGTCGATAGATAAAAAATTGCGGCGTGCAAAAGCCCTTAGTCATTTGGTATCAAGGTGCGCTTTAGTAATTTAGGGCTGGGTTATTCTATTATCTAGTAACGGTGATATTTTGAAATAATTCTGAACTAATGTCTTGAACGTAATATGCCAAACTGTAGAATTGACATACCATTTTGCTACGCTACTCTTTTATGCTACAGGAGACAGGCACGTAGCCTTAATATAAACTAACCTAACCTATCTTGAAGTATGTATGTAGCGTAGCTATTTGTCTTATTCGATCTTTAGCCAAACTCGACTTCAGCATAATTATGTTTAGCAGACGAACAAACAAAGTCAAAGACCTTTTTACTGAAATATTGTTAATTTTCTTCATGCTGCATTTTATTTAGGTACGACAATCTATGTATAGGCAAAGGAATTTCTCTCCAACACATCGTGATTCATTCATTTGTTCTTGTATTTACCTAATTAAATGTCTATCAATTCAATGATGACGTTTTCTCAAATAAGTTTGTTATTGTGCAGGAGTCCTGGTGCCGACGATGGCGGCCTGCCCGTCGCTCATTTTTCACAAGCGTATGCGCACATCGATCCAAATCGCCGTCAAAAGTCGACACCGAGAAATCTGACGGTAAGGTTCTATATCGAAATGACCACAAAAGAACACCGTGAAACTACTCACATTATATTTTAATACAAAGAAACCATCACCAAGTTTACGGTATTCTTCAATTCGAATGTTACAATGGAATTCTACATATCAGGATATGCTTATAAACTAAATTATATAAGTACATATTAAGCTACATATTTACTAAAAGTACTACATATACAAGCAATAATTTAATAGCATTAATCGAAAACAGATCACAATTTATGTAAGCAAAAGCTTAAAAGTAACAGTTTATTTATTATTTCAATGACTTATTGCTATTTAAACTATCATAACAGGATTCTAATACTTCAAATTCTTCGAATACCATCTCTCCGAATTTCCCAGGTGTCACATTGCTCTGCTCTAAGTTCTCGTTTACGTAATAGTACTTCTTTTCAAAACTGTGTGGATCTGTAGTTTGCTTTGGGTCATTTTGGGTCGTCTCATATTCAGCTGTTTCAATTTGCGGGGCTTGTTTTTCTTCTCTATTAATAAAAGCTGATTGAGCAACTACTTGAGGACGGACTACTACGCTCTTCTTCAAAATACTTTCGCTCAGTTTGTTTATAGTGGTGTGCTGAATTTTTTTGTCGTCGTTGTCTTTTTTTTCAAACGGTGTCTTAACTACTCCTTTATTGTAGCTCTCGAGACGGCAGATCTTATTCTTTACGGAGTTTTCATCGTCATTCATCAATGGAGGATCATCAGCCTTCAGTTTACTAGGTGATCTGAACTTCATACGAGGAACTTTATTATCATCGGTTCCCGTCAATTCCAGTCTACTGCTGCAGCTGTTCGATTTCACGAGTTTAAACTTAAATCCCGGAAATCCCTCTGAGCGTTTGCTTTTTTCGGATTCTGGATTGCCCGAGTCTGAAGATGCGTTAGAACTTTGTTTATCTTGGACTATTTGTTTGTGTTTATCGGCTACTAGGCATGAACATTTTTCGCCTCGACACTTAGTCTGGCAGGAATAACAGTCTCTGCTGCAGTTTTTCTGGAGTCCTTTTATTTCGTCCATTATAGCTTTAGTCATAGGACTGACAGTGGAACCGGGTTTTGAGTTTAACACTTTTCCACCATAATAAGTCACAGTAGTACCGCATTCTCGTATCTTTTTCATTATATCCGGACTGACGTACTGACTTTCGCAGCAGAAGTCGTGACTGACAGAATCGCAGAGATATTCGTCACTGGAACTATATACATTGTCCTTCAAGTTCTTGTTTGGATATGGGCTAAGACCGTCGGTTTCGTATTCGTTGTTAGAACTTAGATCACCACTTGATACTCCACTTGAAAGACTGGCATTATCCCATTTCTTGTGCCCGAAATTTGTGTCGATTGTCAGTTGCCGAATAACTTTCTTTCTGCCCCCTAGTTTGCTACCCTTTGATTCCTCGTTAAGGTTTCGGTATGACGTTGCCCGTCTTGTTAAACCTATAGTTTCTTCAACCAAAGGCGGATCTTGTGCTGTTGTCATTGGACTCTTCATCTTCAGGGTGTCTTCAAATAGGTTACGTACTTTTTTAACAGTGTCCGGATTTGGTAATTCTTCTTCTATTATTTCTTTGTTTACTCTAATCGGATGGTAAAAAAAATGGCGACGAATTGCATTTTTAGACCTGTCTACATGACTGCATGAATTTTCATTCTTTTTAAATAAAGTGGGTGGAATTTTGCGAGTATCCTGGTTGTTACTATTTCGAGGCATAGGTTCAACTTTTGTTCTTACAGGTTCGATAATCACGATGTTATTGTTCACTAGTAATTCTTGAAAGCTGTAATCTTGTAAATATTGTAACAATCCGTCAAATTGAGCTTCTTTCCGATAGTTTGCGATCATGCTGTTTTTAAATAATTCTGACTTCATAACTTTATATCGGACATGGTCAAATTCATCACAACCTTTGTCAAAGCCCTTTGCCTTAATTAGTGTCGCTTGAGTCTTATGATTCTGATTATCTTCACTGCTCAGTTCTACTATTTCAATTTCCGGAGTATCTCTACATAATTCCAATTCAGATTTTGTATTTGTAGGCTTTGGTTTCTCATAATAATTACCCTCGCAGTCCTTAGCAATTTTCTTGACGGCGGTTTCCTCAATTTCAGAATCACTTTTCAGTTTTTCAGATTCGTCTTTCCAAAGCTGCAGTTTGGTTTGACTAATTTTTCGTATGCTGTCCACTATCTTGACAGTTTCTAAAGATTTAACAATACTGCCTACGGACACATCTGTTGAAGAATCAGGTTCATCTGAAGTAGTTTTCTCAATGTCGATATTTTTATCAACTTCTGAAGATTCGTTCGTTTTTAATTTACACTCGGTTCTTCCGTTGTCTTTCGCCTCCGGTGATTTATCGATCAATTTGGACCAATAATTCTTAACCGAATGTAGTTTTTCTTGATATTCGATGTCGGTTTTAATAGCATTATTTAGTTTTTCTTTGACACATCTATCATTATTAAAATTTCTTATTTCTTCCATTAGTCCAGATTTCATGTCAGTATTTAATTCCGCCATTTCGTTTTTCTGAACATCAGCCTTCATTGGCTCCTTTGCTTTTTTATTCTTCGAGTCCGTTACTTGCAAAACTTGTGGTCGAGTCATTTTAGTGTTTTGTTTATTAGTTTGTAATATAGGTTTATTTGGAGTTTGCTTGTTATCTTTTATTATTAATTTCGGTGGTGGTTTTTCGAATTTATACTGAGAACCAGCAATTTTTTCGCAGCTATCTTTTTTTAGTTTTGGAACAGAAGTTTTTACAACTTTGTTCAATTTTATTGTTATAAAAGGGTCTTTCGGGATCCAGTAACTGGAATTGTCTACCGATCCACTGCTGGTTTGGCTTTCCTTATTTTTTTCGGATGTAGTTTCTTGAACCTTCTTTTTAGTGTTTGATATGAGAACTGGTTCTACGGCAGATGCAATTATGGTTTTTATTTCTGGCTTGTGAATAGACTTTGTACAATTATCTTTCAAATCTAGAGTAAGTGGTGGGTCTATCACAAGTGTTTGGTGTCCACTCAAAGGCACTATAGCAATGTTAGAGTCGGCTGATGTTTTAAATGACTGTACTCGAGACAGTAAGGGCGTACTATTATTTTCTACTTTAACAATATTTATAGCTTTGGAGTCACAGGATTTATTTAAACTTCTTTGAACTGTACTCGGGCTAGGTAAGCGATGAATATCATCGTCAGTCGGATCACGCTGTCGCAAAGAATAATGCTTACGAATTCCCTGCTTTGCTTTCTTCTCTTGGGCGGATTTGTTAATATTATCGTGTGAAAATGATTTTGATATGTTGTGATCTGGTCTATAAATTGAACTTGAAGTTAATTTCAAACTCTCTGATTTTGTTATAACTTTATTATTTCGGATAGTTCCTTCTATCTCATTTATCTCCCTTTCGTTTTGATGAGAGTCTGATCGGAAGAAGTTGTTATCTTTGTCATCTGCATTAGAACTTTCTATAGTAATTATAGACTTTAAATCGTCTTCAAGTTGAGAAAAACTTTGAATTGCTTGAGGCTCCCGATAGTCTGGCAGATAAACACTTTTGTTCAATTGTAGGTTTTGGTTATTGATAACATTGGTTTTATTTAACTGGCCGTAATTTTCATTACCTTTTGTTAATAATATCTCTCTGAAATGAGTTTGCGCTATTTCATATGTATTTTCACAAGGTATATCCTCTTGGTCTTCTTCTCTAAGTTGAGCGTCTATTCTTTCTGATTTTCTCAAGCATTTACTTATATTTATATCGGGTAATGAGTAATATTGATTTTCTATTAACGTTGTAACAAATGGTTCTGTAGTTATATTTTTTGTTGAAGTGCAATTACTTTTTGTTGAAAAATTATCGTTTTCGATATACGTGTTACTGACGAATACTTCGTTGTTATGTTTTTTCGGTATTTCGTTAAATATATTGCTTTTATTACTGAGAAAAGAGTCTCTGCGAATGTCAGCGAAGGTTTTCTTTTTGTTTACTTTTGTGTAGATAGGGTCGCTTTCAGTGTTATTATTTTCTGAGTTCAATGTATTTGACGTCACTGAAATATTTTCGTTAAATTGTGCCTCACAATACTCATCAATTTTTTCAGCTAGCGAGTTAGCTAAGTATTCTAATTTATGTGACTTATCTGTTGATGAAGCTATTGAAATTGATATATACGATGTAATGCTATCTGGGGGGCTCGATATAGTTCCGTCGTTCTCTGATACTACGGATCGTGTTTCCTCGTCTTTTTTTGAGTCTCTAATTTCAAAAGCTTTATCTTCTGGTGTAGAATTTTTGGGCCCTTCACTTATTTTGCTTTGGATTGAAATCTCGTCATATGAGTCTACGTCATTTATTTGTTCAGGTTCAGCTGAATCCTTCTTATCTTTATCGCTTCGAGTGATCGATAGGCTGTCGTTAGTAAAGGATTTAGGGGTATTGTTTTTAGAGCGGTCTCTATCTTCTTGGTCTGTGTCGTGGTCAGTTATGTAAAGATGTTTGTTATTATCCGGTGACACCACTGAGCGCTCAGTCTCTGGAGAGCTGTCCTTGTAATTTTTAAGATGTGCATCAAAATTATAGTGTTTTCGTACGTAATTAGAATCTAGGCTGTCTATTTCGCTTGGATTGCGAGAATGTCCGATACTGTCTTCGGAGAGATTGGTTTGTTTGAAATCGTCGTTTAAATTCGGCCAACTTCCACTAATAGATCTGGAATGGTGACTCTCATTCCGTGATACGGCGTCTTCTTTTTCTGATTTGTGGTCAGTATTTTCAAGATGGTTTTCGTTTTCTCTTTGACCATTTATAGCTCCAAAACAAGATGCAGTACTGTCGATGTAAATACCTTCCAAAACTTCCTCCTTTGTTTGGTATTTAGCGCGTCCGGGTAACCTGAAACGAGGGAAGTAAACTGTTAGTTTTTTTTATCTATACACGAAACGCGAGTGATTGCTTATATAATTTATATAACACGATGTGACTTTCGTTTCGTTAGTCTATAGCCGTAGAAGAATACAATAGGAGGCAAAAAAAAAGTTTGAAAAAAAAGGTCAACCATTGCGGCTCTTTAAATTCTCTGATTAGCCGACCCAAGGTCAAGCAGGTCACTAAAGATAAGCAAGCAGATATTACGACCGACATTGATAGTAAATGTTTAGTCGTTGCATGGCATAGTGATTAAAACTCACTTATATTTTATGGAAAAAAGTCATGGTTCTATAAAATAACTAAAATGGCTTTATTCCATGTATGGAGGATATAAAGGAAACTAGTACAGTGACAAATCATTAAAGTGTTGTAGAATTGGATAGCCCACATTGCCACTTTATATGTATGATAGTCTGTAAGGTATTTATTGTATGGGCCAAGTTGCCCGAAATAAATGAATTTATTATAATTATTATTGGTTAATTCCTGTATGGTCTATTCTATACTAAGTACTAGTCTAGTAAAACCGAGCAACGGCTTACCTGTCTTTGAAGCAAGGCTTATCGAATAAGCGGGCTCGAGGTATAAGTTGAGATCGCTTGCTCTTTGCGTGGTTTTGAATCTGTAGGTCTGTAAATGTTTCTTCTCTGATGACTGCTAAGCTCCGACTTCGTCGCAAATTAGAACCCTCTAGTTCTTTGTGCTTGCACAACCTTCCGTAACTCCCATTAAATTCAGTATCAGAATTTGAAAACTTCTTTTGTAATAATTCTTCTGCTGCTTTTGACCGCGTTAGGTGCTGATAAAACTCGTCTTGTGGCAATTGTACAGGAATTTTATAGTATTCAGCTAATTTGCTTTGGTACTTTTCATGCTTTTTATTTTTATTTTCGCAGATGTCTTTCTCCTTTTCTTTAGATTTGGATAGTTTCCTTTTTTTGGGACGTTCGTCTTGGCTCTTCTTGAATTCGAGTGAATTTCGCGGTTTGTCAAATTCTAACGTCTCTGTAGGGTTTTCAAAATATTGGATATCCCCGACGGTGTTTGCTGCAGATTTGTGTTCTTCCTGGTTCGATTTCCTTTCGACAAGCTCTCGAAGGCGGCTTCTTGTGGAGCTTGTGTTGGACGTGACGCTTTCGGGTCGTTTGTGCGGATACTCTAAATTGGATGAAGAGCGCCTGAAGAGGCTTGTCTTGATCGAGCCGAAGTCGCCTTCGTCGTGACAAGAAGCCGCTGAGATGTTCTGTGTCCTTATGCGGTCAACGTGATTCTGGCTAGAATACGACGCGACCGAGTCCACTGAATGCCTGAAACGAAAACATAAATAGATTAGATTATGCTCGTCTTCCACGCTGTAAAACTGAGATAACTGTGTTTGCTTAAGATGTTATCTTTAGGCAGGTTTTGTTTGACTCTTAGTCATTTAAGATGACGTCAAGTCTAATATTAAGTAAGGATACGAAACCCTTGTACGAAGCCTCACATTTTTTGTGTCTAAAACTAAAGAATCTTAGAAACAGGCATTTTGGGGCAGCATAGCAACGGTTGTAACGTTATATTATGCCACTGGAAATTGGAAATGTTGGCGATCTGCCAGTGTCGTGCGTCGGTATGACAATAACAGTCCTGTCACATATATCTCGTTCCGCTCGATTATCGAAGCAAAAAGTAATAAATTAGCGTCGAATACTCATAACAGACAATGAGGTCTCGAATAAATAGCATTCCCGCTAAACATGAAGCATAAATTTATGAGCAGTTTACACTTGTCACCTTAATCTATGGTTTAGATTTTACTGTTAGTTAAAATGTTCGATTAAAATGTTTTTGCCTTTATTCTATTTTACACTTTTTTAAGGTAATCATTTGAACAGTTTTCAATTCATAGAATTTAATACAGGAATAAGGTGGAAGAAGGAGATTTAAATAGCTAGCTAGAGAGAGATGACGAACGAGATAGAATTCCTGTTTCCTGCACGCATTTCGGAACCCGGGTAATGTTACAGATGGACAAGAAAGACCTAATAATTTTACTTTGTTTTGGCTGCTAACGCTATAGAACGCCTCTGGGTGCAAAGAATAAATAGTATAAAGTTGATCTGTATAAACAGATAGGAAATCTAGCCGTCTGGACAAACTTTTTATTAAACTGAGCCTTCTGCTAACGCGAGTGAGCTTATTAAATAAGAAGGATAAATAATTTTATTGCAATTGGGCGAATGAAGACTGAGTAATAAAATAAATATTACAGTGAATTAATTTATATAGTCGAGTCGGCTCGCTTGAGGCTCTCTTTACCCTTTGAATTTTATCATCTTATTAAAAATCATAGGTATACATTTTATACGTAGGTATAAGAGCCTACTATTTTGGAGTGAAAGGAAAAAAGTTCGAAAATTGTGATACGTTCGTGGAGAATGCTTAACCGTCCGGTTAATATCAACCCTATACATTTTAAACTGATATTTGGTTCACTATATAGTTGAGTTTGATCGAAAGATGTGACGAAATTTTTAGCCTTGAAACAAATATGGATATTTTACAATTGCACGTTAATCTGAAGGTGTATCCATTATGATTATGACTTCATAAACGTAACTTTGCAAAAACTTACAAAAGTAAGCCCCGGCTGTTCGTAGTTCTGGTTCGGATCTTGAAGTCGCCACTCCTTTAAAAAATATCTCGTATCTAAAATCAATATGTCAACAAAATTGAACCTTGACATACCTAATGTTCATAAAGTGCACTCAGAAAATTATTTATTTTGAGGTACGAGTTTTTTTTAAAGTTGTGACGAAATATGTATTGTACAATGGCCCTCCACACCAATCGCACCCTCGAATTTCTTGCAAATAGGTACTCTAGATCAAAGGAATTCGTCATCGTCTCCTCGCCATTCGTGAGCCTTTCGACCGTGCGTGATTGTGGCGGGCCCATTATGGCCAGGATGAGTGCTTTAGTACAAGACATCTGCAGAGACTGTTTGAAATGTTGCCAAAATAGGTTCGCCTTAAAGACCCGGCGCCTACTATTCTGGGGCGGAATTAAATAGGAAGACATTTGGCTGACGTCGCTGTAGTTTGAACTAGTTTTTCCCTAGTTAATCTTCCATTGATTTCACTGCTTAGGTATCTATTTCTTATTCAAAACGTAATAAAGGGCAAAATAAATGTTATATTATTTCAACCCACGTCTCGGCGAGTTTTTTTAGACTGAATAATTCTTAAAGCGAATCTTTACGACAAGGAATTTATTATTAACTTGGCTGTTGGCTGCAAAGAGTATTGTGTTACCAGTAAATATTTCATTCTAAATTAATTTTAATCAATTTTAGGATTTTTAGGATCACGGTTTAAAAAAAAACCGTACCTACTAAATGACTCTTAGCATGTGCAGTAGTGGCCCTTAATATGCAGTACGAAACAATCTTTATAATTATGTTCTCACTACATTTTTTATAGTTTCCTGAACTGCTGCCGCCGCCGCCCTTAACTTTTATGGTTTGTTTATGTAACAATTACGGTTTAGAGCTGCTTTATCATTGTAAACACAACAGTTTTAACGTGTCTGCGAGACGAGAATCTTTTTGGTAGTGTCATTTGAGCAATGGCCTTTGTACACTTATTCACCGTGATGGTATCATGGTACACGAAAAATAAACTGTAACAGGTACTGACTGAGAGACTAGAAAAAATGCTTGTGAGTGGGCCCGAGACATCGAGAGATGCTGCAAACCACAATGTGTCATTCAAATGACTGCTTCCCGACTCGAATGACTAGTCCCGAAAAAGCATACAGTGTTACAAAAATGCCTCTATTGCAGAAAAGGACTTATACTTATGATCCCTTAAAAGGAGTCCATTAACAAAATAAATATTTTTTTCATTATTTTCAGGGAAAATTCAGGTTGTCTGACATTGCAGCCTTATTTTTAGCGCTGATGAAGAATATTTTGTGGTATTTTTGTAAGATAGTGTACGTATTATGTGCAAGTTTCCGGCAGTGAATGCGTTAATTCTATGCCGCTATGTTCAAGTCCCACGAAAACTAAAGCTTAACTTTACCACAAAGTTACACTTTAGTGAGGTCGAGATAGAAAATAATTCTGCTACCCACCGACCGTGCCCAACGTGTTTCCCTAAAAATTAACACTTTCAGTTTCGTCTGCGTGAAGAGCGTCGTCTATAAATATTCACGGTCCAGAGACGCGCACGAGCACGACGTCTTGCCGGGCCGACCGTTCTTTGCGGTGAAGCTAGGGTTCCCAACTTTTTCGGAAACCAGAAGTATTGTACTTAAACACATAATGAAATTTAGTGAAACACTAATACAAATTAGGGCTAGCCGTTTTCAGAATAATGCTACGTAGGGTCTAAATAACAAGTTTTTAACCGACTTCAAAAAAAGAAGAAGGTTCTCAATTCGACTGTATGTTTTTTATTTAGCTTAGTACGAAATTCTATGCATGAATTTCAGGGTGTTCGTTTTGAGCAGGTAAAATGTAGGTACATCTAATACCCTTAAACGAGTAATTCTATATAAAAATATAATCAGAATCTCGGAAACGGCTCCAACGATTTCGATGAAATTTGGTATGGAGGGTTTTCGGGGATGACAACTCGATCTAGCTTGGTTTTATCTCTCTGAAAACGCTTATTATCGAGTTTTAGCCCGAGCAAAGTTCGGTCGCCCGGGTACTAAATATTTATCAGCATAATATTGTAATGTCACTTATACTCATATGCATAAAAGCTCAGCAGTTTTGTAAGGCACTATACGGATGTGCACCAGAGTATAGATAGGCAGAGTAAACTTATTGGAAACTAAACAACGATACAGCGAATAAATGCATAGTAAGTATAGATTTTTAACAGTCAGTAAAAATGCCAACCCTGGACCCGCTCGTGAATTTTTCCGCAAGGGAATGTCCTAGCTGCGGAACTTTGGATATGTTTACGCTTACACCCTGTTGCTGACATTAACGTACGGCTACTGAAAGTTTTTTAATCTTAGGCCACTTGGCGTATTAAATTTTTTCACACAATTGCTTTCTGTCACTGCTATGTTAAAGGTATTACATATAATGTATTTAATCTTTAGAGAACTATTACTACCGATGAAATAACATAACGTCTATCATCATACATTAGCTATAATGAAATAGCATAGAAGATGTAAGTATTTAGGTTACCTAATAAATAAATCTTGAGAGTGATGGATAAGATAACCATCGACATAAATATTCAATATTGAGTTTTAACCAAGTGTAGTTACAACTTGCTTCTTTTGTTTACACTTATTTACAGCAGCTATCAATCAATTTTGAGAGGGTGTGTACACGTGTACTGGTAGTTGGCTGGATACCAAAGAAACAGTTTCTTGACAGTAATAAAAATTGATGTCTTTGTATCTTCAACATATATTAATATGGTCACGTAAATCACTAAGATGAAACATCATTATGTCTAGTGGTCTCTAAGAGAATTAAATATTATTTTACGAAACTCTTTAGAGATAAGATAATCAAAAGCAAACTGTTTTTATTTTTATTCTATTCATACTAGACAATATTCCCCTGCAGCATTTTAATGCTAAATACGAAGTTTAATCTAATTCGACAAGAGTTTTTAATATTTAGAAATACTCGTAATATTCTATTCTTGATTAGTGGTATGTACAGTCAGCAACAAAAATATACATTACGTTTGAAGTGCCAAAAATATGTATACAGGACTTTATTCTCTGAACATTAAGGTCATGTATACATTTTTTTTTTGCACTTTGCCTGTATTCATATCTTTGTTCTTGACTGTACACGAATCTGATATCTTTGTTTATGCGGTTGAACCAGGCCCTACACCTACTTCGAAGTACAAAATTCGAATTCCGTATTTTGCCGTCTCGTTGAGCTTACATTATTTAATACGAGAGTGTGAGGAACGATTTTCGAATTTCGTAGTAGCTCCCCAGGAGCTGTTTGTGATAGTCACATAAACCACGTAGGTGGGGATTCTAGCCCGCAAGCAAGCGATTCAATTACTTCAAAGAGACTGTCGGCTTCAAATTAGCTCGAAATTGAGCTGGGCTCAAGTTGCCAGTACACTGCGATCTCCAGACACCTGACAACAATTACTGTACACAGGACGGTCCCAATTTCTTGACACATCCGGCCTGCGTGTGCAAAACAATAGCGTATTTAAAATTAAGGATGTGTTGGTTTTCCGCACTGCATGCTTGTTCGCTCTTTCCGGTTGCACAATAAATAATCTGTAAGTATACTCAGTTTGTATAAGGTAGATTGTATCTTCGGTTATTTATTTATTATGCATCGAGAAATGGTCCGCGATTTGCAACAATATTTGTAGTATGGATGTTTGATTTGTTAAAGCAATTAAAGTAATTTACGACCATGTAAATGGATTACGACTTGTACATATGGCACATTGACAGTTAAAGTTGATTAATCAGTTTTATGTTGGCTATTTCCAAGATTTTCTTGCACGGAATTCGAATTAGATTCTATTCTAGCTTCTAAAGTAGCATAAGGTTATATTAATTTTGATAAGTGTATAAAGTTTGTCCAGAAAAGCTGAAGTTCTTTCTCAGTACTGTAATTATTTATTTATATATGCGTTACTCAAATTTGTCATTACAAATTCACGCTATTAGTTATAGTCTTTACAGCGATATTAGCCTCAGTCTTTGCGAATGCCAGACGAAACATGAGGCGTATTGTCTCAATGGCAGAGCACCAAATCGTACAGGTAAAAAATATGCTCAACCTTTTTGCGATCAAGTAAATTAGATTGTTATGGTTGGATAGATAGATAAGATAATCTACATAAGTATAATAATACTTATTATACATTTTGTGTGAATTTAAGACCATAACTCACGCACGATTGTTCGAACGAAACCGGGTGGGTTAGTTGTAAATCATTAAAACACCCAGATATTTCTTTTTGTGTTTCCTATTTGGGATACGCACTAGTACTTGTAAATTTAAAAAAGGCACGATACAACATTAATTTCTAAAAACGACGGTACGTAGGTGATATGTTAATGTTTAAAAGTAGACATTTTATTTTTAATTCAGACAACGTCACCATCAAAACAAATTAAAAATAATGAACGAACCCAGAGGCCAATTTAGATAAAAACTATTGATTTTGTGTACTTGATTATGTAGGTGGGGTCAGGCTTTTGTACAGCAGACTTCGTGAAAAGCAAATACTTAATAACAATACGTATTCAGAGGAAGGAATAGTAATGAAAAGTAAAATTAAAAATTATTTCAAGCGACTCATGTATGTACGAGTAGTACTTTAATTTCAAAAATCGTGACTTTTAAAAGCTTTTTCAAAGACCAATAATATTATTTAGACGAAGTTAACTTTTTAATAGTCTAATTATTGATCGTGACTATGTTTTATTCGTTGTATCCGGCTAGTAATTACGGCTCTCAGTAGACTATAGTTTAAGTTTCATTTGTCTTTGTTTAGTAAAGTCGCAAAAAAGCAGCAAATTACATGTTTATTATTGTTATCACAAGTAAATGACGACTTCGTTAAGATTTAAAAAAGTGTTTTTCGACATCACTTCGCATTCGCCCTCAGCCGCACCAGATTTTTTTACTAAAGCTTTGAAATAGAACAGTGCTTGTGATTCAGTGTCAGATATTTTTAGGCACCCAAAGACGACGTGACGTCAACTACGAATAAACATTTCACGAAAATTTCCTCAACGTCTAAATGAAAATAAAAATTGGCTTTCATTATCGAGGTTAATATTCGACATTGACCTGTAAATGAGTTTCATTCATTGCAACGTGTGTATGTGGATTGTAATGTGGATATAGTGTGAGTTACCACATAACTAACTTTTTATCTACATCCGCAGTAGCCGCTTTCTTCCGTCCGTGACACCCCAGTTGCGATCTGTGTTCATTCAATTTTTTATTCGCATTGTTTAACAATTTACTAAAGTTAAATAAGCTAGTATGTTATTAAATAATGCGTGTTGGTACCTGCAGTAAATGAACAATGGAATCAGAATCTTTTAAACAAAAATATTTCAAATCCAGGTTACGGAGCTTGCGAGCGTAAAGAGGACATAAAAGATAGCAAATTGGAGTTGCGGCAACCACTCACTTCATTATGAAATGTTACCCTCTCTTACCGCTGCCATTTCGTTATTTTCTTTCCATACATTCGCTTTATTTATATGCCAAATTGGAGAAGTTACTTCTCGTAATGTGTTACAAATTGTAGTTATTATATTATCAGCGGTATATAAATTTGTTCGACAACTGTTTAGATGGATTAGCTTTCGCGCTACGTCCATTAATGCTTTCAAACTTTATCATAAACTAGGATAGCTCAACATCTGAGTAGTTTCCTGATCTAAAGCTCGGGGGATCGTCATTAAAACAAACTTCTCAGCAGATTAGTTAGTAGAGTTTGTTGAGATGAGAATCGCTTCGATTTATCCAATGGGGCGAATCAAACGCTCATTTCACATTTTAGTCGATAAGATCTTCGACTTAGTGACAGGAAAGTATTGCTACTACGCTTTTAAAAAAACTACATTAGTTTACATTTGAGATAGTGATGTCTGATAGTCTCTTAATTGAACAACTGTCGACGTACCTATATCATTGGCTGTTATCCAGTTAAGAATTCAGTGATAGAAGTGGTGTACGTTTATTTTTAAAGTTATTTTTAGTATCAAATGGGTGGTCAAATATACAACTCAATGGGCACGTGTCTAATTATACACCGTGATTTTCTTGATTTCCGTTTACTTTGACTAACGGCTCCGTTCATTGATTGAAACTGCCTGGTAATAAAGTTTTCGGCCAAATCGAAAAAAAAAATTTTTTTTGGGCGTAATTTGGTTTGTTAGATCAATTTCGCAGAATCGTTATTTCCTAGTAGCAAAATTTCCGTTCGCATTTTTTCCCGATATGCTTTTTTACTGAATCTTATTTTCACAATCGCGTTTTTTCCCAAACAGAATCGACACAGAAACAGGTAGGTTTAGGTTATGTTAAGTTTGCATCGGCCCGAAGGGCTAAAACTACGCAAAAGTAGGAGCTCCGCGCGGAGCTCCGTCGACACTGTGTCTGTGTCGATTCTGATTGGAAAGAAACGCTACTGTAAAAATAAGCTTCAGTAAAAAATCACCGTGGGGAAAAAAACATTCGAAAAAATATGCGAACGGAAATTTTGCTACTAGGAAATAACGATTCTGGGAAATTGATCCAACAAACCCGTAATTAGAGTTCGTGAATTAATTTTTAAAAGTTAAATTGTAAAATTCGCAAACTTGAATGAAAAACTCACTTTTTTAATATTCTTTTGCTAAATGAAATTACGGAAATGGAATGAAATGACGGGAATCAAAAATAAAACGTATTTATGTATACATAATAAAACTTTCAGCAGCTCACAATAAATTAAACACTTATTTTTGGGCCGGATCTTAATGGGGACTGCGCCCGTCGCTCGTTCTAGTAGTAGCGCCGCGCTACTGGGATCGCGATGTTGACGTATAGACCTATATAAGCACATAGAGATATATAATTTCAAATGTCAGTAAAATAGCGGGAATATTTTCAATTTTATTTATAATTGTCTGGAACGCCACATTGAATAAGCACTGGTGTTGGTGGACCGGACAATGCGACTATATGCCAGCCAACTTGTGCTGTATTGTGTCGTCTAATGCAAAGGTCACAGCTCACGATTTAACCAGTTATGCAGCATACGCGCTAGGTACTTCTAAGAAGATGTTCTTAAAGAGTTTTATAAAGTGTTATGATACTTATATACTTATAATAAAATAAATAAAAATAATATAAAAGCCGTGGTGGCCGAGTGGTTTGGCCTATGGCCTCTCAAGCAGAGGATTGTGGGTTCAAACCCCGGCTCGCACCTCTGAGTTTTTCCAAATTCATGTGCGAAATTACATTTGAAATTTACCACGAGCTTTACAGTGAAGGAAAACATCGTGAGGAAACCTGCATAGCCTGCGTAGCAATTCAATGGTGTGTCTGAAGTTCCCAATCCGCACTGGGCCCGCGTGGGAACTACGGCCCAAGCCCTCTCATTCTGAGAGGAGGCCTGTGCCCGGCAGTGGGACCGTAAATAGGGTGGGATGATGATGATGATGATGATACTTATGATGCTTTATTATTGTTGTTTAGTGCGGTAACACGCATTTAATGAAAGATAATTGTACGGTACGTACGTTAGGTACACGAGTGAAATGATACTATTACATAATTAGGCAGTAGGTATGCTACAGTTTGCAACATATACAGTAGACCGGCCAGATCTTTTACGAAATACTGGACATTAGCTATTTATAAAGTTACGTAAGCTTGTGGAATGGATAGGAGACTAGATTATTTACATAAATATATCTGTATAAAGTTCGTATTACTTGCGTTAATACGTAAATTGTGTCATTTTCTATAAACGCGCTCTAATTTAATAGTCGTTGTCATCTTATCTCATAACTTTCACGAATAAATTAGCTTTCAGTTTTAATTAATATTAACCTTGAAGTCAACACCGCCGCTTCGCTTAACTTCACTGAACCGACAAATGTCACGTCGGAGCAGCAAGTGCCATGTAACCTTATTTAATTATGTTAGTTTAAATTAAATTGTTTCTTAACTTGATAAGTGGGTTAGCCTGTAACCACTAAGTCAACTGTCACTAGATAATCTACTTAAATCTTGCTACATACATGTTCAAGTATACGTTGAAGTAACTTACGTCATGTACTTAATCCAATCTTGACTAGGGTAATCAAATCTTGGTTTACGGCTTCCACAAAAACCGATATTGTAATAGAACTATGAAACCCATAACTTAAATGCTGATGTTTAGATATCGCTTGGCCCGAGCAAGGAAATCTTGCATTTATTGTCAATGTGGTTAGCTCTATAAGTACTTTATATTTATCTCTTTTTGTTTTCTGGTCTTGGGTTTATCCAGCCATATTTAATTGAACTAGCATTAATTGCCGCAAAAATCAAACAAATTAATATCATGACGTATATGGAAATTAACATACAAGTAAACTTATAAATAATGCATTATTTGCTACTAAGTTCCAAAAAATTACTAGTTCTCAGAAATAATTAATTTTTTGCATCATTCAACACTTTGAATGCACGCATTATCATTTAGTACCTGCTAAAACTCGAAAATGCAAGTTTTCTCCGATATCAGACCAAGCTAGATCTATTATTGTTCGCCCCCGAAATAACCCACAGCAGATTTCATCGAAATTATTAGAGCCGTTATCGAGATCCTTGAATTAAATAAATATACCTAAAATAATTGTTCGTTTAAAGGTATTAGATTAGACAAAGCAGCCATAGTAAGATTTATCATATGGCTGGCTAGGTCGATAAATTAATTCATAATATGGTGTGCCAAGAACTGTATTCAGTTTCAGTCGATTAAAATATCATGTATCTAGAAACTGGTTATATCTTTGACGCATTATGTACTGATTGGACATAATTAATTTATTCCTGATTTACTGACTAATTATTTAAACCTTAAAGTTATTGAAGACTCAATCCATGAAATGGTCGTAATACCATTAAATTTGAGTGCCCGCATCAGTGGTTCGGATAATGCCGCGACAGAAAATTCACAACGGTGTTAAGGTCGGCCGCGACTGGTATCTTGCGCAAGGTTTATTTATATTCTGTCGATTAAACAAAAGAAAAGTGAGTACTTTTTGATCTTGTTAAAAATGACGAACAAACTAAATGATTGTGTTGACAAAGATTGATTTCAGGGAATTGACAAACCGGCAAACTGTAGCAATATGTATAGACGAGCTATAAACAAGCAAATTATCGTCAGTCAGTGTCACAAGTTGCGTTTGCAGATATCTGTGAAAGGATGTCTGTTTATGTAAGTGTTTGTAAACAAAACTGTACAATGCTTGTATGCTTCAAATATTGCTTAATTACAGCTAGAGCATGCAAAACGAGTGTCAAAATGTTGGCAATATTTGAGTTGAAGGCCTTGAATACCAGTTATTTCTTTATTTATTGTGAGCTCGCTAATTCGTATAAATGCACTGAAAGTTTGTATGTGGAACATGTTATAAAATTTGCATATCGTTTAGCGAAAGCGTGATTTTTACAAGGCTGTTAACAAGTTGGTAGTCATGCAAAATTATGTCAATAAACATATCGTGGTGAGTGAATGAATTAAGTACACTGTGCTTCAGCCATACATACTACAAATATTTGCTTGCTCTTGAAATCATGCACTTGGTTAGTTAAATACGTTGCATAAATTTGCTTAAACTGAAAGAAAAGTTTATCATTTCATGCAAAGCGGTTGGAAATCACATTTTGATATTTGAATAAGAAAACTGCCAGAAAATTTAACGCTACGTCATTTCCTATCGTAATATTTGCCGGTTCGCTGAGCCAAAACTAAATCCGTGGAGGAATCAATAGGGAAGACTGCAAATAGAATGGTCGGAAAGCCTAAAATTCCAACATCGTAGCCTACGCTAACGGCCCCAAAAGCCACTCTCGAAAGAAGATTTGATAATACTTGTGGCCAGTTTTATTCTTTTGTACAAAAAAATTGGCCAGTGCTTCGCTGTTATAGTAACGGAATAATGTATTGATAGATAAATGACAAAAAAATGTAATACGTCGGGTAGCTATTGTATGAATTTCGGGTAAATAAATATGCTCAAGGAACATTGCCTGTCCTCTAGCTTTCATTTCGTGTCGGAGTTTAAAGAGTTATTTTTTAACCCCAGTCCGAAAATGAGTGATACTATAACAGTTCAACTGCTATTAGGATGGCATGTGCTCAAACTTCACACACTAAAATATCCTGAAATAAATATATTATTTCAAGCACAGAAAGTGAAAATGATGGAGTCTGGTGATAGAATAGGAGTATAATAAAAAACATATTTATTAAAATCACACATATTTTGTTGAGCACAATCTCTACGTCCTCCTCGTCCTTTAGGCAAATAGATGTTACTTTCACAACATTAAATATCGTCTAAAAACATAAGTCCGATACGCAAAGAAACGAAAGTTACAAAAATATAAACTGATTGATTGTATATCCAGACCAGACAGCAAGTGAAGTTGTCAACATAGCCCATCCTATAATGCGGTTGAATTCCATTGCACTAAAAGTAAAGTATGAATTGCCTACTATGTATTGTCTTATCTGCATTTAGTGTTAATAATATGTATAGGTAGGTGCTTAGTGTGTTTATTACCTAAGAGTTACCTACTTATGAGATAAGAGCTTTTCGATTCTATATTTTCTTATTTCTAAATGATTATTTTTTTCTTCATATCATTACAAAGGTTGCTTGGTAGAGATCCAGGCCACAAGGCCGGTCGCCCAGGTCTTGCTGCCGTATTTTACTATAACATTCAGAACTTTTTTCCTGAAGCAAATTAATTTACGTTACTAAAATAAAAAAGAACAAAAGTCACGAAAACAAAACATCGACATCTAAACTAGTTTATCCTTATTTCTTACTAATAAAGCTTTTCCCTCCAATGTAAAGGCGATGCTTAAATCTAGATTTTAAGAATTCAGGCAAACATCAAGATCTGCTGAGCGGTTATCTAAGATACTAAACGAGATACAACACGTTATGTCGCTCCCACAGTTCCTACATTACGTTTAATGATAAGGCTTGTGAACTATTTACAGCATTGATTCACCCACTTGACTCACGATAACGGAGAAAGTGATATCGCCAACGCATTACTTTTTAGGGTTCCGTGCTTACTTAGAAGGAAAAAAGGAAACCCAAATAGGATTACTTCGTTGTCCGTCTGTCAGAATCGTTTTTTTTTCAAGTACCCAGTTAACATTTGTATGAAATACTCCAGTCTTCAATCGTTTGGAGCTTTGACACATAAGTTGTTGAGTTTACGCAATCCAAACTACCGACATCCGAGATCTCATTAAATAGAACGTTTTGTTTGAAATTGTTATTATCATCATGTAAACCCGTAGTAGTCATACCTCTAGGGTGTCAGTGTGTTCCCACTAGTTCTATTGACAGTACCGTGGAGGCGGATCTGCGACAGCTTCAAGCCGGCAATTGGCGTGAAGTTGAGCAGGATCGGGTTAAGTGGCAAGCTCTCGTTTCGGAGGCCAAGATTAATTTTGGGTCACTGAGCCAGACTAGTTAGTTTTTTTTTAGTTAGAATAAAAATAGTTTTTTATGTTATTAAATGCGTGACTTTCAGTCGTCCGTAGCCGCAGAGTACAAATCCGATATAGCTAAGTTCCCGTCCAGAAAAAACGGTTTTATAATCAAATCACTAGAAACTATACTGAGCGGCACAATATATGGCCCACTCTACATACAAATAGCAAATTACAAGCGCATAAAACGCGTCATTTTACCCGGGACACTTGTATTCACCCGAGTTGCAGGCGAGGGTAATAGAGAAGTTAAAGTAAAATAAGTTTTGTGAAAGAATAAATTTAATCAAAAACGGCTTAAAGTAAAAAATATTATTGAGCTTTATGGTGATGGAAAATATGTAGTGGAAACTACTATTCATGACTGTTGGCGCTGATTATCTTGGTCTTACGTTAGACGATGATAAATGCTAGAGCATAAAAAGTCATTTTATGCGCTAGAGCACAAATAAACGAAGTTTCATTTTGATGCTTTGGCGATTATTTGTACGAAAACCGAATAGTATTTTAGTCCACAAATCTGAAACGATCTACAAGTTTACGAGAACATAACCTAAATAAAAAAATACAATAAATTTTTGACTAGCTTTGAAAATATAAAAAAATGTTAACCGTTGTTCCTATTACTCACTACTACGTATTCCAAATTGAGATTGAGCAAAATTTGACACTATGCTTTCGAAAATTCGAATAGTATTTTTAGTCCGCGTTTAGAAAAATCGGTCTTCTGGCTTCTGAATAAAACGGAGGATCTACAAGTTCAAACCTACGAACAAACGAACTAAATAACCTAACCATAAAAATATACTACAGACATATGTACCTACTAATAGCATCAGCGAATTACTCTTACTGAGGACCGGATTGTTCCTTCCTATGCTAGTAATGTTTTGTAATTCTAATTTCCTCTGAGAATATTGAGCGTAGTATTGCCCATGTAATGATGCGAGACCGACTGGAAATGGTAGATAAAACATCATTTGATCTATTTAACTATGGACTGTGACATCGAAGGTTGTGATATTTCATTGTTTACGTGCTCAATCTGTGGTTGGATGTAAAAGGGTTTAACAAAGTTAAAATCCTCTAAAATCAAGCTGTTATTATATACTCAGCGGCACAAAATTTGGCCCACCCTTCATACAAAATTACCGATTCTGCAAACATTTGAGGGCCAGATTTTTTGCCGCTCAGTATATTATACGTTTTATATTGCATTTCATTATGTGGCTTATATTCATTTCGTTACAATCAAAATAAAAAAGGCAGGGTCTGTTATTAAAATGTATCGTTCCATCCACTTACATCTTTTATTTAATAATTAATAAGTTTAGAAACTCTATATTCCTGTAGCGGTGTACCAAATGACATAAGCTCGTGCTAGATTATAAGTAGTCTATATCTAATCAAACTCATATTATTAATTACCAGTTTAAGTTGTTTCAAAATCAAATTAAAGTCTAGATGCGTGATAAACTTTACTAAACCCTATTTTTAGGGTTCCGTACCCAAAGGGTGCCAACGGAACCCTATTACTGAGACTCCGCTGTCTGTCACAGGGCTCTATCACTTGAGCCGTAATAGACACTTGAAATTTTCACTGATTATGTGTTACTGTGGCCGCTATAACAACAAATACTAAAAACAGAATAAATAAATATTTATGGGGGCTCTCATACATAAAACGTGATTTATTGGCCGTTTTTTTGCTTGATATTAATAACGGCAACAGGTAGACGCTTAAAATAGGTATTCACAGAATGTTTAGTTGTATAATCATTTTAAAAATAAATACTTAATTAAATTAAAATAAAATAAATATTTATGGGATAATAAAGTGAAAGAGTTATTAAAGGGTTAAAGAGTAAAGAGTTGGGTTTTAAAGAGTTATTGTATTGTATGAAGGGCTCCCCCATTTTTTTTGCTAATGTCTAATGTTGTATAGATAATGGCACGGAACCCTACGTGCGCGAGTCCGACTCGCACTTGGCCGGTTTTTTTATTTTAGGAAGATATGCTTTGGCTGATATCGAGAACTTTTATGAATTTAAGAAAATATTCTAATCATTTTGGGGTATCTGTTGTATGCATCTTAGCGCGGCAATTATATTTTATTAATCTACAAATCTTGATGGCAGGTTGCATAGCCGATGCTGCAATAATGCAGGTTGCATAGGTGTCGGTCTACATTTATGCTAACGGTCGATAATTAGGTGCTTTCTTGTGGTTGTAGGTGTGTATCGTGCAATTTGTTGCGTAATGGAATCTATGATTATTTTCTGATATTTCAAGCATATCATACTAGCTTAAACTTGCGCTTGGGAACACCCTAAAAGTTTTACAGTTTCGTAAGATATTGCGTGTTGAAATCATAATAATAAATAACACAGCCGGTAAAAATAATAAAGCCATTTTGTTTGACCGATAAGCAGTTGGCGTCAGAATTCCCGGCCACGAACTTATTAAATCAGGTAATTACGAAGTAATGCCCCCCTCTTAAAAGACGAAAACGAGCCTTTCGACTCTAGCAATAGAGTCGAGCGGACTGTACAAATTTATCATAACCCTCCGCCCGCAAAGCGTAGTTCCTGCCGCATTGTCTCTGGACAAAACCCCCCGTGTGCTCGATTATGTGTTATGATAACGGTTGTTTTGGTGTCGAATTTATATCATGCCGATCTTTCGCTGAAACGTTTTTGTTTCGCGATGTAAATTTGCACAGTGCATATTTTATTTCTTTTTATATTTGTTAATTTATGAGACCTTCGCTTCTCATACATTTCATCAATCTCATTTATCATTCATCTTTTTTCGTGATTGCCTTTTAATAGCACTGTAATAAGGAAAGACGCCTAGGTCACGTTGTTCGTAACGGCTGACTTGGTTAGTAAACAATACTAAACTTGACCTTGATTCTACCTGATCTATGACATCACAAGCCTATGATCGTGCACTTATGCCCATCACGTTACTTACCCATTAAAATGATAAAAAAAACGAGATAAACCTTAAATTAGCTATTATACTCTTTCTATTATATTCTCAGGTTATAAATAGCTGTAAATTTTTAAATTGAAGGTTTGATTTTGAAATGTTTAAGGACGTTAGCCTTTTAATGACGGTTGTTTAGATCTGCTTACAAAACACGTAGCTGTCTGCTAAATACCAACAACAGTAGTTACTTTAACTTTCTACAAAATCAGTATTCTAACTAAACATCACGTACCTACTAATTACACAACTTGGTTGGTAAAAGGGCATTAAGTACACAAGTACACGAAGGTTCACATATTTTATGAGCTCACTTGCAATCGTGAACCAAAACACGTCACCAGTCTCCATATAAAAAGATCAGAAAGGAAAGGAAAACGTGAAAGTCGTAGCGACAAACATCATGTCCTTGGGACCATCCTTGAGATAAGTTACGTTATTTTCGAAGTAAGGACAACTACTATGAATACATCGTGTAATATTAGCGATCCTCCGTGAGTTTGCTAACTAAATTATCATTCACTAATAGGGTTCGTCAAAGGCTCGGAGCGAGTAGGTTTAGTTTGTTAAAATGTTCACGACTTTGGCTTTCAATTTCAAAATACGACTCCATGTTTCACAAAACTTTGATAACTATTGTCGTTTTCGTTCGATGTCACGTTGTTCCATTAAATCTGTATTGTTGCCTTAAGTTAGGTAATTTATTAACTTAAAAAAGTCGTGCCTTGGTTACGAGAAGGTTAATCGATTTGGTTCACATTATATTAATAGATTTCAGGTTTTAATTTTATTTACTTGCCGAAGCCACAGTGCATCTCAATTTTATCAGTCAAAGATAACCGCGCCAATGTGAAATTTTGTAGCCGTTCTCAATAGCATTTTGTAAACCGTCTAAAGTAATCTTGCCCAATCGTGACTGTTTTTCTTAAAGTTTAAATTCAATGCTAAAAAGTGAAGCATGAAATAAAACAGTAATTACATTTTTATTCTGTGATTAGAGTAGAGTTGTTTGTCCCCTTGACAAAACAATGGCTCTTAGAAACAAAGATGCTCCCTCACTCCTATTGTTACGGTACAGGCTTCGCAATCAATTAGAGAAGAATATTGCTGCTGCCAATACGACAATAAAAAACGATTTAAGTAACGGCAATCCGTAAACAAAGTGTGATGGAAGAGTTGCGTCATTTTTTAAAAAGGTACCCACCTAAGTACTGGTATGTAGATAGCTCAGCAATTTGCTCATTTTCTTCTTAAAGATATGATAAAGAACTGAATTTAATATAGTAAAAATATGAAAACTAAACTTTTTTTAAAGCAAGCAGAATTATCTACTCAAATCACTTATGTAATGTGTCATTCATTTCATTAGGCAAAAATAAGTTTAATTCATTCTTTAAGTCATTTGAAGTCTGATTGTTCACTTATGACTAACAATATCAAAATTTTGTAAAAACATTACAAGTTTCTTTTAAGTAGGAGCTCGTTTGTCCTAATGACCACACCATAAACAATGTAAACATCACCTACCTTAAAGAACATCTTGTATCACAAAAAAATGTGGAACACGGCAAACTTCAAATCACAAAAATATTATAATAATTGTACCATTCACTTTTTGTCACTCGCGCTAAGTACTGATAAGTGCGGAGGCAACGTCAGTTATGCGGGAGGCTGTCGCGCGGCAGCGGCGCGTCTGTTTGGCTGCGTACGCGCATACATCACGTGCATCCATGACGGTGGCGCTGCGAAGCCGGCTCTCTGCGGCAAAATGAAGAACTAACGGGGCTTTTCACGCTCCAACGGTTATCTATAGTGCTGAATGGCTGCAATCTTACGAAATCGTTATCGCAACTCAGACTCAGGTGCGGAAACGATTTTTAAGAGCATTTAAATGAAATTGGATTTAACATTATCCGTAAGTTAATTCCTACACGTAAGCACTAATTGAAATCACATCTTATAAAACAAACGTAGAATTTAATTGTATTTCACAGTTTCGCTTAAAATTATTTAACGATCCAAACCAAACACTTTGACACTATGATACACTGAATTCCATATTGCAACAGTGCCTAAAGAGGCATACAAAATCCTCAGTCGTACAACACTGAATTCACTATGCACTTTCCAGTCAAAGCATGTGTCAATAGGGGGAAGCAAACAACTACTAGCGCCCGCGTCTGTATCGCCAGTGGGGACTTCATAACGAGGGAACATCTGCTATACCTTCCACCCTTTGAGTAGTCGTGTTCAGAGCCGAAACTTTTCGATGCCATCAATTTAGATAGGATAGGGTTACTTAAATCAAATATTTGCGTTAGTAAAAGGTTTCCTATGACAAAATGGATGGGCGAAGTTTGGCTATGTATTGTTATTATTTTATAGGTAGGTATACCTTGCTAGATTGATTGTATTAGAGAGTAACATTTATTTACCTGCAAATGATTTATCTATATAACCGTGTATTTATAAAATAATTGCATTCAATTATATGTAGAGTATAATAAGCTTAAAGAGGGGCGAATTATATTGTACAAGATCTCGTGTAAAGCGATAAATAAAATTATAATAATTTAAAGAAATTGACATTACATTTTAACATAAATTGTATTGACATTAAATATGAATTATTTAAGATAAATAAGAATTATATAAAATGTGTCATAAATAAATATAAGTAAATATTTTAATAGATAGACATTCTATACCCTTACAGGGTGTCATGTACCTACCATCTTGTAGAACTACCATCTAATAATGTAATGAGCATGGATTTGAATAAATAAATATGAATATGAATAGATACGTTACCAAGACGCCTTTATGCCACTGACCATAAGGTCGATGTATACATATACATTGTTTACCGCTATGGTTGTATAGATATTTATGCCTTCGACATTAACTTGTCGCATACAAATCCTTCCTGGAAAGCCATGGAAGAGGCCTATGTCCAGCAGTGGACTGCTGTGGGCTGTTTTTTTTTTATTCGACTGGATGGAAAAAGAGCAAGTTGGTCTCCTGATGGTAAGAGATCACCACCGCCCATAAACATCTGCAACACCAGCGGTATTGCAGATGCGTTGCCAACCTAGAGACCTAAGATGGGATACCTCAAGTGCCAGTAATTTCAACGGCTGTCTTACTCTCCACGCCGAAACACACACGCAAGCACTGCTGCTTCACGGCAGGATTAGCGAGCAAGATGATGAAATCCTTCCTGATATCATAAGGTAGCCTGTTGCCCACGACTCCGTCTGCGTAGAATCCGTTAATCGCTATCCCGCGGAAACTATGCAATTTTCCGGGATTACAAATTATCCTATGTCCTACGAGACTCGAACTATCTGTGTACTGAATGAGGGCTATCGTTTTTTGTCTCACTAGATGGCGCACTGTTGCGTGAGGTTTTTAAGTATGGCTTTCAAAGTCTGTTATTACGGGCGTGAAAACAAAGTTTAGATTAAAATCATATTTAATACACCTTAAAACCGTAGCATAAAAATATCGAGCATGCCACAGTGTTGCAAAGTCCCTGTTTTGTTCGGAAAAAAGGGAGGACAAAGGTTTCCGAAAGACAAAACTGTCTCAAAACACATTTCCCCGGAACGCATATTTGCCATAATTAATTTCAGATATTGCAAAATATTCACAAAATTATTCTAATTATAAATAAACCCGCGTAGCTCACCCAAAAACTATGAGATTTGACATTTCGCGGAGACCCCACGCTACACTAGCGCCTCTAGCGGCGAATTCATTCGCGATAGCCCTCATTTCGATGAATCGATGTGTGATGTATTCGTGTGTGTCTGCGTGTGCAGTATATATTATATACTGCCAAGTCACACTTCAGAACATATTACAAGATCAGAATAAATACTTAATAGGATACTTATTTTATCCCGAAAAACTGAATTGTTTCCGAGGGCGCGCGACAAACGTATTCTTCGTAGACGAAGGAGCTGACAATAGCTACAATACAGTGGTTAGGTCTCATTTTACCTTGATTTCGTTATACCCTATTACCAACATACTTACACAGATCTCAAAATAACTTGGTTTCAAAATGGCTGAATCCCAAAATACCTATATTTTTTTCTCAAAACACTGTATTTTTAATACGACCGAATTTAAAAATGTTATTGTCTCATAATGGCTAAACATCACAACACCTTTATCGCAAAACAACCAAATCCCAAAATACCTAAATATTAAAAGGTTATACCTACACCTCCAGACAGTTATCATAACAGATAAACTAGATAAAAGCTTGTAAAAAAAATTGTAAACAAGTTTAGGTACCTACTTATTGCCTTTCCGGTGTTTGAAGGGAACATCAATATTTAGTAATTTCGGGAATAGGACGTTTTCGGTCAAAGTCATTATGACTTGATCATTTTAATAATGCGTCAATTTGATATTTAGGGATCATGGGCATTTGAAATTTTGTCAAATTAGTTAATGAGGCATTATGCAATTTTGTTTTAATGAACCCTAACCTAGCTAGTAAGTAATAAATAGGTACAGATGTTTGTTAGCGCTTTAACGTATTTATGTTTATGAATAGGTATGTAGTGCGCAATATTTTCACCTTCTAGAACCTCTGCACCGCTCTGCTCGCAGTCCATTCGATTGGTTGTAATTTGCCACTAAAATATCAATAGACAACGTACCAATATTACATTTAGTACATACAACAGAGCTTAGAAATAATCATGTTTTACTACCTTTTGCCCGTGAATTCATTTGTCTGCTAAAAATTCGTTTTGTCGCGCGAAAACTTTGCATTGTTTCGGGATAAAAAGTATCCCATTTGGTTATTATAAACCATGTGTGTCAGTGAGGTAAAGTTACTTTCACATTTATATTAGTGAGGATGGATACGGATGGATTTGAAAGGTCAGCCTGTTTTCGCCGGCAATTTATTTAAGTAGGCACCACCAGTTTCACGTAAACCCTAAAAACTTTGTAGGAAGAGTCGATTGTCTAACAAGTGATTGTAAAACAATTACTTCTCATTCAAGGCCGTTAACAATGAGAACTGTAAGGTAAGAACAATGACTAATAAATAATCAGCTAACTTTGAGCGGTAGCTTTAAAAATAGATGCGGTTAATGTTTTTGTTTCAAGAGATCTTACAACAAAGTTGAGTTCCGTGTGCCAATTAAAAAAACAAATTGCTTTTATTAAGGTGGATTAAATAATAAATCGTATACCTAAGTGGTGTGGCTCATCATCCTTTGTTTTATTATTTTGTTAGGTTAAGTAAAAATAAATGTATAAACATTGCCGCGTTTGAGAGCCTGGGTCAAACAGTAGGTACCAAGTCAAATGTACCAGACACCCCAAATTGCCGTTTCCCACGCAGCTCACTTTACTGGGGTACGAAATACAGATTGAAAGAACGAATTCTTATTGTGATTTGACCGATAGACTTCGCTGCGATCACCGTATTGTGTTTGCTGTACTCCACGAATGCCTTAATTTATTATTTTTACTTTATTACCTACTATCTGATGCCTTTGACTTCGTCTGGGAGAAATTGCTCTTTTCCTGAGGGAACACCGCAATTTTTTGGGATAAGAATATCCTATTGGGATTAGGAATATAAACTATATGTGTGTTGAATTTTATCCCAATTTGTTGAGGTGTTTTTTGCTTGATGGAGTAATACATTAAAATTGGTTTTGAAGTCTTTTTGTATTTTTTATTTCAACTCCTTACTTTTTTTTTCTTTTTTTTTTATAAGAAGCAAACAAGCTGAGATATGTGGTGCATATAGGAGAAATTCGTGTCTGTACTCCTGTCCAGTGGTAGTGTAGGGGTATGGCACGCAGCACGTAATGCTGAAGACCTGGGTTCGATTTCCAGCGCTGGTCTCTTTTTCTGGTTTTTCTGTGCATCTATGTTTCAGTTTGTATTTTCGATATCGAGTAATACATCTTAACTTTTGCCTTTGCCTTTATAATACTAATCCTTTACTCATGGCTTCGCACGCGTAAACTATTAGGTTGATTTGAAATTCCGGGATTTCGCATAAAATCCGCAACGTTGCATATGGTTAAAATTTCGAGATTTTTATGCCGATCTTGTATAAATATCGGTATAAAAAGTATGTGTTATTCTATATAGATATCTGGATATATAAACATACCAAATTTCATAAGAAGCCATCCAGCCGCTTTAGCGTGTACCTAATAAGCGTTTATTATTCACGCACGGACAATACAAACATTCGCATCTATGTTAGTAGAATTATAGCTACTAGCTAGAATTTTTTAGCTTACCACCCTAAAAAAAGACCACGGAAAATAGGATTTTTGTAAACATTAATTTGTTTACTTAAATAAAGCTGTTTTCGTATGCATGTTACTGCACGCGTGTGAAGTTGAATGGCGGTGAATGCGTGCGTGCGGATAGCGTGTCAACGTGGGGGGTCATATTACTCCGAGCAGTAATAATTTAATGGCGACGTGTTTAGTAAGAAGCCGGGATTATCGCCCTACAATCACTACGTTACCAACGTACCATAACTCGTGATTTTCCTAGGTGTGGAGTTCGGTACGAGGGTGGAAACTGTGGTAGTTCTGATAAGGAAACTAGATCGCGTACCTTCATTAAATTATTAATTAATAACAATCATGTCTGGAATTAAAAAGGTATTAGACACTATTAAACAATAATCCCAAGGCATAGCTCTAATAAAAAACAGTCGTCTCGCGACCGACGCCTTTTTGGATAATTTTGGTTCAATAGTAACAAAAATTGGCAAATCACGAATAGTTAGTTACGCGCCACTGTGGCGCGCGCGGCGTCGCACGGGATAATATTAAACCATAAAAGCTGATTAAATTTCAATTTGATTATTATAGCTTTGAAATAAATATAGTCAATTGAGTTGGCTGATTGATAAGTGACTTCACGGTTCGGTATGTATTACAATAAAAAATCGTATTTTGACCTTTGATGGTATCAAAAAGCATGTTAGTAGGTACTTTCTAGTTGGCCGAGTGCGAAGCGTTCCAGCTTGGCTAAACATGCTTTCATATTATTATGCTTGACACTCTGTTTTCCTCTACAAGTTTCATTTCTTAACTGATTTTCGTGAAATATTTGAGCATTGCAGGATCGATAATTGTATGGTTTTGTCGATTCAGTTTTGGGGCTTTTTTCTAATGGCGGAGCCGTGGGGGGTTGAAAATGTAAAAATATCAGCATAGCCATTTCGCGAAATCTACACTTCACAGAGTACAGTCAACGTCATAAATAAGTGATCACTTTTTACCTCGTTGCTTTCAGTCGTTACATGATTTCGTATGGCTTTTCAAACATGACGTTAAAGTGACAAGGTACAAAAGTGATCACTTATTTTATATAAAATAAGATAATAAAATAATTAAATAAGTTATTTATGACGTTGACTGTACCTACTAGGTAGTGTCTAGAATAGACTACATAATTAATTATTATTACTATGTTTGAGCGTCATTGAGTATACGTGTGTCTATATTTAGTAATAAAGGAAATAATTACCTAGTCCATTGTTGTTAGAAAGGGGAGATCCCATACGTTAACGCAAATAAAATGTCTGTTTCTCAGAATAGTAACTGAGCTATTCGCAAAGGTGCTTTGTTTTGATTAAACTGGCTTATATTTTGGGACAGCAACTCTTTATAGGTCTTCTCTAATTTGTACGAGAAAATACAGTCCAATTACGAGAGGCCGGAGCAGAATTTATAAATAACGAAAAATCCGTTCTTATCACTGAAATCTGTGTAGCTATGTACCTACCTAGCAACGGAATAGTTAAGGAAAAGTTAAATATTGACAGTTTTGTGACGTTTTGTTCCATATTAACTGTAGGGGAAAATCGTCACAAAACTTTTTAATGAAAATGCCCTAAGTAATACAAAAAAAATAATGTCGAATTATGTTTTAGAATAATGCCGTAGTATAGGAAACCGTTGATTTATCAATATTTATAAAAGTTCTGTACAATATTATGATGACACTGAAGCTCTTGTTCATATAGGGACTTAAACACACACAAACGCGCACACACACACACACACACACACACACACACACACACACCGTTCTGCATTGTTTTTTATTTTTTTGTAAGTGCATCCCCTCCCCTGTAATTAATTACTTTTTATTATTAGTATTGTCCTTTTTTTTACTTGTCTATTTCTAGTAACATGTCACTTGAAATATGTTTATGTGCCTAATCTGTTAAACACACTCTTAGGGCCCCGAGATACAGGCTCCTGCCTAGTTCGGGGCCCGCCGGATATCACGTTGAAAAAAATATGACATCGAAATTTAAAACTAAATGTCTCATAGATAAAGTTGAATTTATTTTTTTGTAAATTTGAATGATACAGAGAAAATTACACTTTATTCCTTTTTCAAAAGATATAAGTTCCATTGCTAACAACATGTACTAGTATTATCAGTTTGAACCCCAGGAGGTTAAGTACAATGTCAAAATCAGTAAAGAAATTCTAACAAGTATCAGACGAACTTAATGAGATTCTGTAAATTAATTACACTACTATAGATCAGACGATCGTTTGCAAAGGATAGAATCCTATCTAAATTAGATTTATCCAATTAAAGAACAGCGTTGAGTTATTTCGACTACACGATTTGTCTTCCCAACAGCCAACTGTTGTTAACAGACAACTGGAGTTGTTACATCTGAGGTTCCTTTAGACTAGTATTTTAGGAGTATACAAAATATTAGGACGTTGCCTGGACTTTATACCTACTATTGTAGTTCCAATGCTTCCTTATTTCTGTAAAAAAGGTTACCTGAAAGAGATCGCTCTTAAGTGATAAAGGCGCCTATTGCTTGTATTTTTCTCTCTGTGTACCTGTTTTCTGTATCACTTACTATTTCCGGTGTTGGTACAATAAAGAGTCATATTCACTATTCACTCGTCACTTTTTCGATGTTATTTTTTTATTCTTTCCCTCTAATGTATTTTATGTGTATAGAATATGTTGTAAATAAATGTCCCCCCCCCCTCTCTCTCTCTCTCTCTCTCTCTCTCTCTCTCTTTCTCTTTCTCGTATTGTATATTTTGTTTTCTCATGAATGTTTCTATCTGGTATTCTGTCAAACCAATCTAAACTTCATCTTAATCTTAAACTTCGTTTGAGAGACACATCGCGTAGCAGTAAAAGCCCTTGACATGTTTTAAAGCATCCCGCTCCCAAAGAACCTTTTAGATCGCCATTTCACGTAAAAATGTACGATTAGCTATCGCCACGAGAAAGAACTATATAAAACCTTTTATGGTAATATTACGTAACCCACCTACATTTGAGGTAAGCCCAAGAGAAGGAGTATTTACGGCTATCATCTGTTTAAATACTGTTTACATTTAAAGTTAATGCCCGTCTTTCTGTTACAGGTAAATACCTTAACGACAACGCCACCGGCTGTAAACTGGTAACATTGAATACTTTTGAGAACAAACAAACAAACCGAGTTGCTTTTGCTTACCTAACAATCTAGTAAATTTTGTAAACTTTGTTAAAAACTTCTGCGTGAGACTGCTTGTACGAGTACTTGCGTATGAGATTAATTTTGTTAGAGTTGATGAGTAATCACGTTCTACTTATTTACTGGTACGTTATTTTTTATTGGCTGGAGGTTTTAGTGTTTTACGCATATGAAAGAGATCGGACACTTGTGATTTTTTTTTCAGTATACGTAACTTTTCGTTGCGGTTTCACGATTAAATTCTCTTAAATCCTTATATTATGCATTAATATAATGGAAAAAAAATATTGTCGTTGCTTTGAAACTCTTTACAATTTTATCTATTCAGTGGGTATTTTTGTGCGTTAATTGCTCAGTTGTGTTATTAATTCACATCAATAACTAACAATCAATATTCACAAACCACATTAAAACCCCTTTATTCAGGGGGCAGCCCGGAAAAAAAGTGTTAAAAAGAATCTGCTTCCAGGAAGATTGTTACAGACCTGGGCGACATATTTGCCAACAAAACAGCATAAGACAGCTCCGACAGAATGCATAGAATACTAATAAAGAACTTTTGTCACGTCTTCCTTTTACGGCAGTATTGTGTCTCGGATCTTTTCTCATTGTCTGGGTCGAAACAGGTCAATGGAGGATTAGTTCAAGGCTTTGTATGAAGTTCTAGATAAAATACGTTCGTATTATGGTTACACAGTGCAGTAGAAAACAACAGTTTTCTTTTTCATGAATAAGAAGAGATTTTTATGACTCGTAAAACGCCGAATAGAGTTTACCAAATAAAGACAAGAGCGCGGGATACGCCACGACTCCAGTTGAATCGTGTCTAAAAATTGAGTATTTCATAAAATTGGAGGTTCAGTGTCGGTATTTGCATTTTCAATATTGTCTGTGGATGCTATTGGTTTTTTAGCTGAATCGTGGTGCGGGTTTTACAATTGCAGACTGAGATGGCAGCTCGTAAACGACTCAGCAGGACTCCGCTAACGTAATCAAGATCCCAACAATTTTAGGGATACGATTATTGCCCTTTACTTTCACACACACCAACACAAACATCCCGCCTGTATTCCCAAATGGGGTAGGCAGAGCTGACGAAACGTTACGTAACGTTAATTGTAGGTTTTAAGTTTGACAAAAACGGTACAATAGTGACAGGTTGCTAGCCTGTCGACTACGGTATATATACCTTAACCTATATTCTCAGTCGCCTCTTACGACATCCACGGAAGAAATGGAGAGTTGTAATTCTAACCCGACACCACACGGGTACCGTTACTTTCTCTTAACTTTAAATACATTTCGGTAATTTATTTTGCCTTGGGGAAGAAATGAAAATGTTAATGTTTTGTTTCGCATTCTGTGGATGCTAAGAAGACGCTTTAAAGCGTCCAGAGGTTTTTAGCATTAATTTACGACCACGCTTAAAACCTGAAAAGGCCCCGAAATCTCTTCCTTTACTCTTAACATAGAACAATGCGATCTTTTTAAAATGCTACCTAACAGTTTTGTAAGCTCCTTTAATCTAGTTAGATTTATATAGAAAACAAAGCGCTGGCTCGGATGCAACTTAATTTGTTATTTGCATGTACAATAGTTTAATTATGCGGGCGGAAAGCTCCATACTGTTTGAATAAAACAAAAGGAAATAAAATAAGGCGACGATACCCTAACGAATAGAAGTAGGTTAGTATAACGATCGTGTATGTAGGTAAAGTCAGCACACGACGCTACCTATAAGATCACAATGGTTGACAAAAAGTAGTAGACAGGCGGCTTATTCTTTAAGGTTGCCTACCTGGTACCATCGGCCAAATATGTGGTAGACCACATATTTGTGTAGACCACATATTTGGCCGATGGTACCAGTACCTTAAGGTTGATAATCGTTTGCATGTCATGAAACAATAATGCCAATAGACGTGTCGGTCAACTTGAAATTTCGACTTAAGCGACATATTCATTTGATGGGAACTTGTTTAAAAATTGATAGACCACTTATTTGGCTGATGGCACATCACCAGTTAACCTAAAACTGGACGAGACGAGAGTAGGTAAGTTAGGTTTTCCATAAAGATAGAATATGCCAATTAATTAGTAAAGAAAGACCATTAGATTCCTTATTGTCTAACACAAAATTAACTGTTGTTTCTCGTAGGTACAGCCAACGTCATAAATAAGTGATCACTTTTGTACCTTGTCACATGACGTCATGTTTGAAAAGCCATACGAAATTGTGTAACGACTGAAAGCGACAAGGTACAGAAATGATCACTTATTTATGACGTTGATTGTACTTTAAAATAGCATTGACATTTACACTATTTATTGAATCAGGCGTTACTTTGCGGAGGTCCATATCAATGAACTAAAAGAATTTCCTTGCTCACCCGCGACCTTAAGGTCTTTTAGCTCATTTACACTATTTTTGTTTCGTTTAACGAATCATATATTCCTTTTTCACTTCTCATGCTCTAAAAGTAGGTCAATATAGCCTTACGAGGCGGGAGTAAAGTGAGTACTTTAGTCCCTAGGGAGTAAGTAATTAATTTATTAATTTACTTCAAGTGACTTAGATAAACTCAAACAGCCAGTACTTGCTTAGTTTTTGAGTAAAAATAAGATTGTGTGTGGACCATTTTCATGACGAAAATGTTACGTTTTTAGTCTACGTGGTCTTAGTTCTATGCTCTTTCCGCATAGAAGGTGGCGCCATTCTATTTATTCCAGTTTGTGTATGGACCATTTTGCCGATGCGATTTTGTTACATCTGTATCTGATTGGAAAAAAATACTTACCGCGAAAACTTTGAAATTGTTGTAGAGCGTAAATCATAACCGATTAATGACTATTTTTTTCTCGCAATCGAAGTGAAAAATAGAGTTTTCACCTCGAGACTAAAACTCAATATAAACCCTAGGATAAATAGACACCCTCGCTAAAGCTCGGGAGGCTAACCACCTCGGGTATATATTGGCTTATTTTAGTCCCTCGATAAAAAATATACTAGGTATTAGTTCTCTGTTAAAATTGTACAGAAAGCTATGAAAGCGTGCCAGTCCAGTCTTTTTAATTTTAGACTGAATTGTTTGCAGCTTTATTAAAAGGACACTATCTCTGTGCATGGCCAAACAGCCACGTGCGAAACTTGACGCTTTCAAAAATATAAAAATACCAAAATATCTGCCTGAGACTAGGTTATTAGTGGTTGCGTTTGGTTGATTAATGATTAGTTACGTTTGGGGGCCATAGATCACTGGAAATTGGGGAAGGAGGTTATATTTATTGTAGGTGTCATTTATATTTATTAATAAGTAACAAAGGGAGTTTTTTTTAAGAAGCAAGATTGATGGATGGATGGCGGACAGTGAATAATCTCACGTAGCACCGCCAGTCCTACATCTTTTGTTTGAAAGTCCATGGCGCATAGCTATGGCCAAACAATATTTAAGAAATTTGTAATTCGAAGAATGTGACTTAAAACATTGCATTGACAGAGTTCGAAGCAATAAAACAGTTAAATTCAGACATACCTACTGTCTGAATGTTACCCGATAAGCAAAGGTTATTGTTTAGCACTCTTTGTATGTGTATGGTATACATGTATGTATATTTGTATTTAGGTATATTCCACTGTACGCCGTAGGCGATAGGTGTGTCCGATTTGAATAAACGAGTTTTTAGTTAATTCGTGATTATGGGCTGGGTTATGCGAAAAAAAAAGATTACTTTTTTATACTTACATCCAAAAACCTGCATCATCATCATTAATTTAAGAGCTTAGCTCTTGTCG
This sequence comes from Choristoneura fumiferana, assembly GCF_025370935.1. Taxonomy (NCBI): domain Eukaryota; kingdom Metazoa; phylum Arthropoda; class Insecta; order Lepidoptera; family Tortricidae; genus Choristoneura; species Choristoneura fumiferana. The sequence goes on from NC_133483.1 coordinate 17,336,774, forward strand.
GTGGAGTAATCGCCACTCTTTTCGGTTCTCTGCCAGCGTTTTCAGCTCCTGATACGACATGACATTGACTTTTTCCTTGGCTTGATCTATAAATGACCGTCTCGGCCTTCCCCTGCCTCGCCTGCCTTCTATTCGCCCTTCCAAAATAGTTTTTATGTAGCTGTCATGTCGTATCAGATGCCCCAGCATATTCCCTGTCCTATTTTCAATCGTCCTCAACAGCCGCCTTTCCTCTTCCACCAACTCTAAAACCTTCTCATTAGTTCTCCTTTCAGTCCAGCTAATCCCCTCCATTCTCCGCCAGCACCACATCTCAAACGCACTCAATCTGTCTCGGTCCCGCTCAGTCAATGTCCAAGTCTCGCTCCCATATAATGCTATTCTCCAGATGTAGGTCTTAATAAATCTTTTCCGAATGGTCCTTGAGATTTTGCCTTCAAAAATGTGTTTTTTATCATTAAATGCTTTCTTAGCCATGGCTATTCTTGTTTTCACATCCGTGGTGCATCTGGAGTCACAGGTAATCACGCTGCCTAAATATCTAAAACTATTGACCTGCTCAATGGTAGAATAACCAGCAAGCGATAAAAAAACATGCTGGCATGTATCATTAGATTGGTCTCCAAAAGTATTGGTAGAGGTTTCTTTGTCAGTTTTTGGTTTTAATATTTTTTGCGGTTATAATCAGCGAAATTTATTAAAAGTATTTGTAAACTTAATTACCAGTCTGTGTCGAAAAACACTTCGAGCGAAACGCCGTACATTATTCAGAGAACAAACACCTGTTGAACTTATTAAGAAATCATCTCGAGGATTACCCCAAGCGCTGGTAGATTTGGAGCAGCTAAACCATGTCGCAAGCAAAATGCCACGTTGTCGTCAAAGTACAAGGTCGCCTTTGGCTGTATCAAAATCGGCAATAATTATCACAGGTCTAGTAGCTCGTAGTAATTAACGTTCGTAGTTTATGTCATATTCAAAGAAATTTCCGGCCCGGTACGAAGAGCTTAGCTAACTGCATGATAATATTCATGATGAACCATGTAAGAAATTAATTTTTGGTTAGAGTAAGTACTTTCTTACATAACCTAAGGTGTGAAATGTAAGAAAATGTCAGAGTACTTAGTGAACTTTCCATGTCAACAACATTTGTGTATTTTTTTTTTTAAAACAGTTTTAGGTTTTACTATGTGGCCTGAGATCCCAGGAGGTAGATGGAGGTTGAATAATCGTACCTATATGATTATATCCTTGTAAAACTATACGATTATAAGGCATCGTTTGGCTATAGTATCAAACTTCAGGCACTTTTTCAAAGGCTATTCTGCTACACCCTTAAAGATCGTTGACGAGAAAAGTAGAAACAAATGTTTAACCCAATACACAAAATAGTCCTACTAAGTATCATACTATTAATCTATGACAAAGTCGTGTCATGCCACATGCCTGCTGAAGAAATCATCAATCGAATGCAAATACTGGGATTTAAGGCATTAACAATTAACCACGGTTGTACCATACTTTTGACAAGGCAACTAACTATATTGGTGGCTAGGGAATAAATTAACCTTCCATTAAAATAAAACTGATGAAGCTATATTATTTACGCCTGTTTGCCTGTTTGTAAGGTAGCAAACAGGTAAATAGGCGTAATTAATATAACTGTAACTCCGATTATCTGGTTAGTAATATAATATTGATTAATTTATTATGCAGCGTATACTTACATTAAAATACTATATTATCCTTCTAGGAAAATATTGTAGCTAAATCCACACATTAAATAAGATACCATGACATCGGAAACTGTTGCCTTGAATGTTCACGGTTCAAGTCTTTCTATAACTAACTGGTAGACGTACCTAACGTAATTCTTTCCGGTCACGAACCGTCGAAATGAGATGTAATTTATTGATAATCAGTTAAAAGCCCTTGGTACATCATTATTCGATTAACCTTCAATTAAAACTTGCAGTTAAATTTTATAACTGTAGAGAAATGTTTCAGCATTACCTCATTTACTAGTGGAATAAATTGTACCATTAAGGGTAATGAACGACATTGTATTCCTATATAATTAGTTTCAGGCGTAGTTTTTGTCAGATAAAGGCAGGAAGGAATATGCAAGCTTTTATGGAACCCTTATATGATTACTGTGTCTGTCAGTCTGTCCGTCTGTATCAACCGATTTGCTCCAAAATTACTACACCAATTGTGTTGAAACTTGGTCTTTATTGTTTGAAAAACCGAGTTTTATATTAACAATTAGACACAGAGATCCGACATGAACCTACCTACTATGACTTCATATGATAACGACTATATTACGTTCGTACTCAATTTCTTTTATCTGGAAAGAGAAGGAAAGCAAACTTCAATCGCTCATATCTTCATCGTTCTTCAACAGATATTTGACGATTTTTACGTCATTCGATTTAATTTTCAGTTTTGTATCACATTAAGTTATTTAAGAGTAAAAATGTGTTCCATGCATGTACCCTTTTGATAGAATCATATAGAGAAGTATTTAATGTGAATACTTATGAACTTTTTTGAGAAAAAAGTAGCGGCTAAAATAATAAATGTTGCGTAACTGCTCTCCAAAATTTTGGATATTCCTAACCTAACAATGGAAAATGCTCTCAGCGTTATTGTCTTATAGCACTTTTCGGTTTATTCAAGACCGCGCGATCCCTTATCGTAAACGTTTATACCGGGGACCACAAAATGAATAAACTGACCGTTTTCTTTTTATTATTTTAGTAAATGGGAGGGGTACGGAATTTGCATGTTTGTAACCATTAGCGGCATATTGTCAACGGTTACTATTTTACTTTTATAGATTCTTGGCGTCTTGAAACCAAAAACCGTTTATTTTGTAAGGACTCTTTTAGATGTCACTTTTATACTCGGTATTGTACCAGCGCTTTCGACAAGACCATCATTGCCAAGAAGAATGCGCCGCAAGAAACTTGGCATTGTAGTAGGTATTTAACTGGCCTTTTTGTAGAGCGGCGGCCGCTTTTAGTTTTAATCACTATTTGGCGACCCCTTACTCCCCTTGTTATATAATAGTACCTAGGCCAGACTATCGGGCTAAAACACGTTTTTTTCTAGAGTTAAGATTAAATGTAGATCGACTATTCGCAAATATTAAAAGTTATAGCCGTTTCCGAGATCATCGAAATAAAATATATATACAAGAATGGCACGAATAGATCGATAAATATCGACGATGAGCAAACGAAGTAAATTTGACCATACTATTAAGATTACAGAAGTTAGACTCTTGTTTGTGTTTTTTTTTTACCATAAGCAATGTTGCAGAGGTTTTTGTACCAACAATTAATCACAACACAACATTGATCAGTTGTTTTAGTGTAGGTACTTGACCCGGAAACCTTTGCTCATCACGTTTGTACTCGGAATTGTTGTGATGAATGTCAAGGTAGCGTGTATGAGATAATAACATGAAAAAAGATTGAGCGGTTATTAACACCTATGTCAGTGTATTTATTCTGTTTTTGAACTCAAGATACTATGCAATTTTCCGGGGAAAACTATCGTCTGTCCTTTCTAGGGTTTCAAACTATCACCAATACAAATTTTATTTAAATCGGTTCAGCGGTTTAAGAGTGAAGAAGACAGACAAACAGAGTTAATTTTGCATTTACGATATATTTAACTGAAATAAATAATGTAAAACTGGCGTAAACTGAAATAAAAAACAAGTCAGTGATACTCATAGTCAAACTAGTTTTTTTTTTGTTTCATATCTATACACTTTTGCGAGCACCTAGATCTAGAATAAATTATGTCTTCCTTAAACGATCTTTCGCAGTACTCAAAAAACACCGTTATGTTTATGCGCAGGTCTCCGAGATAGAGATTTACAGTTTATTCGATAAAAGCTGCTAATGGTTTCGGTTTACAGCGGCCATTCATTGTAATGACTTATTTTATGCCCGCCTTTATTTTAAGGTGGTACTATAAGCGTGTAAAGGTTAAACCTTAAGGCGCTGTTAATGTGAATTTGTTTAAGATACCAGGTTATTACGACTAGGGACTAACCCACCTCCCTCTGCTCCCCGTTCATAAGAGCGGGTTTGCAACTTCCGATTCGATACGAAGTCGTGAAAATACGGTCCGGAATAGACGTAGAACTATTTGTATAGTTCCGTCATCCGATTTTTTTCCGATCTAGTTCGTAAACTACTGTACAAATAGTTCTACGACTACTCCGGGCCGTATTTACACGGGTTCGGATCGAATTCGAATCGGAAGCAGCGCGAAACCGCTCTAAAAGTTGCAAACTTGATATTGCTTGGTATGTTTTGTCTGTGTCTGGCAGAGTGGCAGATAGAGCATAGCTTATCAAATGTCTATGAATAAGCGGGTAAACCGATTGCATAGCTTATTCATGCTAACTAATAGCCAAAGACAAAATATGATAATATTCGGGCGTAAACATGTCAGTCCAACAAATTGATAGGTTGTCTCACTAGCCAGGGTTCAATCAGTTAATTGATAGGTACTTCAGGCACTTACGCTACCCATACGTACTTAATCAGACTTTGTCTGTCTTGTTATACGTATTATAAACACCGGCCAAGTACGTGTCGGGACTGTCTAGCCAGGCGCAGATTTAAGCTTGAGACTGTCTACGTGTTGTGTTGACACTACGAAACGAGTCGAGATTTTTTCCAGCAAGTGGTCATTTAACTTACATTATCAAAGTTATTTAAACGTGTTAATTTCATTTTTTTGTAATATATCTAAGTAATCATACTTGTTTTCTCTACACCTTTTAAAAGCTTTTTTTAACATTTTTCAGGTCGTAAAGTCTCTACTACATTACCTTTTCAAATTAAAATACCTAGTTGATGTTTAATCTAACACAAAAAATAATTGATAAAAAACCGTCCTTCAATCTTTCATTTGTCACTTAACAGCTAAACTTGTGACAAGGCATGTTTTTGTTCGTTTTAAAAAAATTCGAATAAATTTCGAATATCCACTGTACTTTCAAATTCAGCACTTTGTTTTTATGTCAAAATTAATTCTGCGATCAGCAGCCTTACTATAAGGACGTGCTAAATATTTTTATTATTTTGGCATTATTTATATTTTTTTCATCACACATTTGTATCCTATTTTACTTAACCCTCCAAGGGATCTTGAAGGTACAATTGTGCCTTCTATCTTACATTTAATAAACCTCTTGAACATCTCCTGTCTTTACCATTTCATCATCATCTGTCGCACACATCGTGACAAACCTAACATACCTATAAATACTCGATTTGTTACAAAACCGCAAACTAAACAGTTTATGTGACCATTGCGTGTGCAGTCTGAACGCCGTGCCTTCGAAAATAAACGAAACAATCAATACAAATGTTTAAATTAATTAATGTTAAACAACTCTGCATTTCATAATTGTGTTTCGGATTATTGAATCCTTGTCATGAATGCTTTAGTGTAACCACATATCATTAGCCCGTTGCACAGAAACTTCCATGTCTATTAGTTAGAAACCAATTAAAAAGGTACATACATACATTATATACTTTGATAAGTAAACGTAAATGTACTTAGTAAATTTGTAATTTGGATTGTGATATAAATTGATTTCCACTTAATAAAAAAATAAAAATATATCACGGGACAATTCACACCAATCAACCTAGTCCCAAAGCAAGCTAACAAAGCTTGTGTTATGGGTACTAAGCAACGGATAAATATAATTATATAGATAGATATATACTTAAATACATATTAAACACCCAAGACCCTTTTTCATACAAATATCTGCTCCGACGCGGGAATCGAACCCGGGTCCTCAAGCTTCGTAGTCAGGTTCTCTAGCCACTAGGCCATCTGGTCGTCACGTATATTACACATATATTAGATATACTACGTAAATAGAATAATAAGATTACCTATTAAGTTACTTGGTGATAACACCTAAAAAGCCTATAAAGGATAACCTATGAAACCTAACTAAACCTATAAAGGTAGATAACTCCAGATAGGAATAAATCATTTGGATGATTATGAATTTATTGCTAATTTATTACTTTCTGCTGATTTTGGCCTTTACTTAGGCAGGACAAAACAACAAAATAAGTTGTTACTACTTTCGCGATGCTTGGGACAAACGAAAAAGTTAAATTGAATTTTGTGGATGACCGGATTCCATATGGCCAAGGGCAACTAAAGACTTGCAAATCAAACCAAAACCAACTCCAATGGATAAAATGATTTTTCTATGTTTAAAAATCTGCCGAAACCAACAAAGTACTTTTAATGACTTGATTTTTTCCTTGAAGAAAACTCAAAGCATTTGGAGAAAAGCCTCGTAGATTGTTTTGCGTCGGCCGTACTGCGGAAGAATTAGGTATTACTACGAACAGCGGAGTTGGGACTGACATAAATAATACTCAGGCAGATCAGACGCCTACAACGCCGGGGGCGTTGGCGTATTTTCAGTGCTTAAAGGCTCGGTGTAAATGAAACAGTTGTTGGATCTCTTTATCGAGATAACTTTGTACATCTCAGTTGAAAGATGTAGAACACGAGTATTACGAGTAGGTATAACAGACACGAGGTTTTCTTCTTCCTGTTGATGTGCTGCAGTTTTGTGAATAATCTGTACGGTGATTTCAATGCCTGTATCTATAGGAATGATGACATTTTAGATTTAACTAAAGCTACGTTCAAAAGCAAACTGGACAATGAGAAATACTGTAAATAAATAAACAAAAGTCATTGCAGGAATAAATCCGTTGTTAAACTTGCTGAATTAAAAAGTTTTCAAAATGGTTTACAAATCTGACATCAGATCACAACCGGTTGATGTTGTTATTTTAACGAGTATGATCGTGAAATATTTATATTTAGTCTTCGTTCACTTACTGTGCTATGCAATGCGTTGGTTTTAAGTCTAAATAACTGAATATCAAAGCGTGTAAAATTGTTACGTGATTACATTTTGCTTCGTGGTACGTTAACCTGAAACTGAGTGATTAGTTTTCTAGAAACCTCGTCACACGAACCATTGTATTTTGTGACAAATAGAGCGAAGATGAGATATTCTTCTAACAAACCACGCCTGGTACTAAAGTGACGTCTCATGAATATTTATAGTATATTCAAGCTAGAAGCATTGTCAGCGTGGTTGCGACGTTATTTACATAAAATACATTTCAGTAAATATATAAATAATACGGTCGTTAAGGTCGCAATAAAGACTTGCCTACTCAAATTATTCTAAATAAACGTCTTCGTGGTTAGTTCTACCAATTTAATTCGACATGTAGTATGTCTTAACATTATATCTCGTTACACTGGAATGGAAGGAAAATGTGTCTTGTTTAATCGGTACCTTTCCTTCAGTTTGAATTATTCATTACGTTAATTTGCGTGTGTAAGGTAACCTGTGCCTAGTCCCAACGAGGAGATAATCTGACGAAAATATCCTCCCTGTGCGGGTAGACTAAGTGGGTTCCATTCAGGTCACTGCCATAAATCTGAATAAGGACTACGATAACGCCCCTGCTAACCACTTGGGACCTGATAACGCGTATTAGCCACTATAAATTGTGTTAAGTACGTACCTACCCACCTATGGATTTTCATCTAAAAAAGAAGATTGTTGGTACTTTAGATACATTATGTAGTAACTGCAGTTTTACTTGTCTGATCTCGCCTGGTATACTATATTAAGCTACATAGTATACTATAGTATGCTACATAAACTGATACTTGTCATTCATTTTATATACGGTATTTATCTTACCTAGTATACTTATGTAATTACTAACTCTAATAACATCTACTTACAGCATATTGTACAGTGTAATCGGTCCTACGAGCACATAAGCCGTAGAAGCGGTCATACAAAACACATGTTCAACCTGTTGTCTCAAGTTTTTGTATGTAGTAATACAAGATATAATTTCTCTTAAAGTTATCGTTGTGGTTAAAATTGCTTAGTGAAAATCTCTAGGCGTTTAAGAGATAGCAAAAATTATTTAACTTCCTTGAGGATTAATTTTCAGAGAAAATAATAATTTCAGAGAGCATTTCTTGTTAGGTTCCATCTGTCTCCTTTTGAACCAATTTATTTAGTTGTGCTGAGCATAGCACGATGTCTCAATAAGAGTTTTTCCTTCAAATAGCGCTGACGTATTGAAGTATCGGCACGTTCAAGGGGTTCAATTTGAATCCAGAAACACTTTGATGAAACCGATTTCTTAACAATACCAACAATACGTATAAAAGCATCTACGATTATTTACTGTGAAGTTCATTCATAACTTATTCTAGGTGGTAAAAACAAAAGTATTTCAAACAATTATAAAACTGTGTCATGGGCCGTATTTTTTGTTTAATAACTTCGTCCATTACGCTAATGAACAGCTTACAGTGATACGCAGAAGTTGAATCTCAGGCGGAAAAATAAAAATTTGTAAAGGATGCAATTAGGAGCACATTTTTCCATAAGCTCGTCAGCTGTTTGAAATTCTGCGAAGTGATCTCGTTCTTTCGCCAGTAGAATAACGATTACGTCCCGACTCCGTCGTTGGTTAAGCGTTCTTGGCAATGGCACAGGTATTTTGTTATGTTGTGGGCGCTAACGAGTCCAAGCGCCTGCCCCACCTCGCGTCCCCACATCGCGTGCGTTACGTTTGCGTGTTTTAAAACAACAGGTGCTACGTATATTGTATTTTTAGCGGGAAAAGCTTGAATTCGGAATACATGCATGAATTCTGATTTTGCTCTTTTTAGTGGGCGTATTGAAATAAAACAATCGTCAGTATTTGTGTCGCTGATTGGTTTTGGTGACTATATAATAGATAATGGAAATAAACGATTCTACAGTCGAAGCACACTCCACATAAAAAGGATGTAGTGTCAGTTCACAACCGGTAATATCTACTACGCGAAGGAGTAAGTTATCATGCAAATGGCCTTAATATTTCTGCCTGTCCCTGAAAACAAGTTGTCACCGTTTCACTCGGCCCGAGAGGCAACCATGAATACTAACATCAGTAGGTACATACACAACGTAGTTCGGATTACTGGAGCTCTATTTTTTGCCCTATCTCGGACTCCGGATCGCACCTTGTGTACGTGACTGGGCAATAAGAATAAACACAAATAAAAACTGTATTTAACTTTCCTTTTAAACGAGTTGAGTTTGTTAATGAGTTGCTTACCTGGAGTTTTAAGTGAATTATCCATATCGACGAATAAAGTTGATGTTCAAGAAAGTTTGTGGAGTTTCATTATGAATGAAAGAGAACACGTGTAAGAGGTAACCATGAAAACACGTGTCATACAAACGGAACTGTCTTGAAGTATGGCGACGGGTGAAGTAGCAAGATGGTTTTGTTAATTCAGTGTTAATTGTTAGGTGTTGAATTCTTATCATAGTTCGTTTTAATTGAAGGTTTGAAGGTGTCATAATTATTTTTTGTGTTAAGGTTTCGGATAGTTACATTTAAATTAAATTGGATTTATTAGGTGTCTCTTAACCTTGATTTGCCATATTGGATACTCGTACCACGAGCATTTAGACTTATTTCTTAGTTTCACAAAACCCTAATACGTGCTAGTGTACGAATCCAATTACGAATCCGCATCTGAATACTAATACTAAACTAATCGCATCGAATCCGAAAACAGAACACAAATCTGAATTACAACGTTACTTTTCGTAATTGATGAGTGATGCCTTCAGAGTTGGTTGTTGGAACTCAAGCCTACTTACGAGTATAAACTTACAAATATAGTGAGAACTCGAACTTTAGCCGTGGTGGCATAGTGGTTTGACCTATCGCCTCTCAAGCTGAGGGTCGTGGGTTCAAACCCGGCTCGCACCTCTGAGTTTTTCGAAATTCATGTGCGGAATTACATTTGAAATTTACCACGAGCTTTGCGGTGAAGCAAAACATCGTGAGGAAACCTGCATAACCTGCGAAGCAATTCAATGGTGTGTGTGAAGTTCCCAATCCGCACTGGGTCCGCGTGGGAACTATGTCCAAGCCTCTTGTTCTGAGAGGAGGCATGTGCCCAGCAGTGGGACGTATATAGGCTAGGATGATGATGACTCGAACTTTAAATTACAACCCTTCTATTTCAGAGTTCTATCTGTATGCTCCTCGTTCCAGACTTTTCACTCGCTAATTGCATTGGATGGAACTCGTCTCTCATACTTTAAGGCTTTAACAATGCGACTGGTAACGTAATATCTCGCTCCATCCATTGACGTTACTTTAAGTGTGAAAGAGCCAACGCTACTTTACTACACTCAAAGTGCTGTTTGAAAGCCCGCTTGGTTTCATTGTTCGTTACGCTTTTTGTTAGTGCGGTTTTAAAGTAATTATGTAACGCTCGTCGCAAAAGCAATCAACATGTTTGTTTCATAAACTGACCGAATAGGATCATGTTCTTCTTGTTTAACAGTTTTAGTGTGTAAAAAGAGGTTCTATTCGTTTTGTATATTTTTATAGGTGAAAAACTTAAGTACCTAAATGACCTGTTGTATGTATAGTAGTAACGTGTCCGTATGAACAAATTGACATTCCAAATTCGCAAAATGACTCCATATCATTTCTTTGCACTAGTACATACAACAGGTCATTTACTTAAGTTTATTACCTATATGAATATTTAGCTACTAGCTGTTGTCCACAAGTTTTTCTGTATCCCGCGTGGACATGCTCTTTTTCGGGATTAAATACGAGAAAGACAGAAATCCTATGTTAATCGAAGATAGTGTAACTTTCTACTAATGATTTTTATTATTTTAGAAATCGGTTTATTAGCTACAGAGAAAGTTTACCTCTTTATTATAATAACTTATAGATTACAACATCAGTCCTATTTTAACAGCAGAAAATAATTAATCTCTTGTATTTTCGTTAGTAAGTAACTATTTCACACACAAGTTGGTAAGAGGTAGCTACCGATATGAACTCACGAAAGTCGATTATTTCTAAATAATAATGTCTTACTTACCAACAAAAAATTTTCTAGTAGAGTTAGTTTTTAATAAGAAGCATATTTTATTTAATTGCCAAGTGATGCAGATGTTAAGTAGATAAAATACGACAGCCACGTTAGTTGCTGTTGCTCAATTCTACGAGCTGCCTTAGTTTGAATATTAAACGTTACTTCCTCGGTAAAGCCTGTGATTGTTGAACAAGCCGTTTACCAACAAATCGTCACACATCCATCAACGTTAGCGCGTGCCGCGAATACCATCTGAATAATGACTCGGTTACAGGCTGGGAGTAAAAATCAGTTCTATTCTATACCTACCATCGTTCACTAATATTATTATTATCTAGTCACGCTTGTACTGTGACTACAGTCAGTACTATCTGAACAGTAATATCTGTATGTACCTTTTTTTTTTAATATCTCCCCCTGCTGGACAAAGGCCTCCCCTTTCCTCCTTTGTCTTTATTTAAATGTGTTATTTTATTAACTTGTTCATTGGTTGGTGCATGGTTCGTGTACTCAAAGTAAGTCTGGTGGGGGAAAGGAATACCCCCCCTACTATATAATATAAACGTTCGTTAAGCGTCTAATGCAGAGCGACAAAGATCTTAATAAACGTAAATGACGTTTGCTCGAAGGCGCTTTATTTTATTTATATTATTTGTGCTTTATTTTAAAAAAAATAACTAAAAACCACGTACAAAAGATACATACAGCGACATCCACGGCAAAGTATAGAAAAGTGAAGTTTTAAAAGACAGCCGCGTCAGGTCAATTTTTGCCACGCTTATTATGTATGATCTTTGCCAAAAACCAGAACAGAAGCTTGCAATCATATTTTCATATAAATACGTACACTTCCTTGCCTACCGGTAGGTAAATACCTTCGTAAATAGTTAGATGTAGTTGTAGCTGTTGTTATTAGCTGGTTTCCTTAGCTATTTTTATTATTTTCTAGAATGGTATCTAACCTTTTTGATTACCTACCCTGGCATCAAAAACATGGAATTTACTCCTAAATGAACACCTTAGAATGTCTTTGAATTGTGTTGTCGTAGGAAAGTAGGTACTTACCTCTATCTACGTTATCCTTCATTTCTTGTTACGCATGACTGTCTCCTAAGTAGTTTACTAGGTTATTTTAAAATATTCAACAGAGTTTGTAAAAGCTTTACAATCAATTACTAGAAACATTAACTATACTTGTATGTAAGAGCCTAACTTCCAGGAAAATGTTTTACTGGTAGTGTGCGAAACTGCTCCAAAGTTCGAGAATGTCGTTAAGCTAATTATCAATTTGGAAGAGATTGCTATCGCTGTCTTCGCGAGTTCGTTAATTAAAGATAATTATATTTTAAAGCTCAACCACCTACCAACGTGTTTTAAAGTAAACTACAAAACATGATGGGTCGCGGAAGGAGACAGAAATATAGACCCTAATCAAATTAGTAAATTAAAAAGATCCGACTTTTAATGGTTAGCGTTAAATGTTTACGAGTACCGTTACACACGATACCGAATGGAGCAATGCTCAAAGTATTTTCTTTTTCGATAGACGTAGATTAAATTTTATATTCCTACCGTAGACTTTCAATCCAATTTTAGTACTTGGACAGTTGGATCTCCACCATCAATTTAACTTTTAAATCACGGGACACTTGAACTTGCAGTCTACTTGTTACAAATTTACATAAAATATAAAAGGATTGTACAGATCTTGATAATATTTGCTACATGCGCTGCTACGGCGTAGAGGCGTCTACGAAGCGGCGTAGCCGTCTTCGGGCTGCTACGAGCTTTAGGGGATCGAGCGCTTTGAAGTGTTGTTGCAAACATTAGCTAATGTAAAATGCTGACAAATACAAAAAACACAGGGCAGAAGAAACAAGGGACAAAAATACTAAATTATCTGTGTGATGTGGTTTGTTTTGATGCTAAGTTAAACTTGCGTTTCTTAGTATAAAGATCACTTAATCGTACTTACAGAGGCTTAATTTGCCAACCTCAAAATTTACTTCAGCATTCTCAACGGACATTCTTCCTGTTAATTTGTCACAGTAGCTTTGTATTCGAAAGTCTGTCTCTAATTGTTCCATAACTCCACTTTGTGAGCGGAAGCAGCGAAACGAAAGGTTCGCGGAAACAACGTTCGTCGTTGGAACAAACAGTCGCCAAATGAATTACTGTTAGTA
>NC_133483.1:17350078-17432790 GCF_025370935.1 Choristoneura fumiferana
AGTTGTGTTATTAATTCACATCAATAACTAACAATCAATATTCCACAACCACATTAAAACCCTTTATTCAGGGGCAGCCCGGAAAAAAAGTGTTAAAGAATCTGCTTCCAGGAAGATTGTTACAGACCTGGGCGACATATTTGCCAACAAAACAGCATAAGACAGCTCCGACAGAATGCATAGAATACTAATAAAGAACTTTTGTCACGTCTTCCTTTTACGGCAGTATTGTGTCTCGGATCTTTTCTCATTGTCTGGGTCGAAACAGGTCAATGGAGGATTAGTTCAAGGCTTTGTATGAAGTTCTAGATAAAATACGTTCGTTTATGGTTACACAGTGCAGTAGAAACAACAAGTTTTCTTTTTCATGAATAAGAAGAGATTTTTATGACTCGTAAACGCCGAATAGAGTTTACCAAATAAAGACAAGAGCGCGGGATACGCCACGACTCCAGTTGAATCGTGTCTAAAATTGAGTATTTCATAAAATTGGAGGTTCAGTGTCGGTATTTGCATTTTCAATATTGTCTGTGGATGCTATTGGTTTTTAGCTGAATCGTGGTGCGGGTTTTACAATTGCAGACTGAGATGGCAGCTCGTAAACGACTCAGCAGGACTCCGCTAACGTAATCAAGATCCCAACAATTTAGGGATACGATTATTGCCCTTTACTTTCACACACACCAACACAAACATCCCGCCTGTATTCCCAATGGGGTAGGCAGAGCTGACGAAACGTTACGTAACGTTAATTGTAGGTTTTAAGTTTGACAAAAACGGTACAATAGTGACAGGTTGCTAGCCTGTCGACTACGGTATATACCTTAACCTATATCCTCAGTCGCCTCTTAATCCACGGAAAATGGAGAGTTGTAATTCTAACCCGACACCACACGGGTACCGTTACTTTCTCTTAACTTTAAATACATTTCGGTAATTTATTTTGCCTTGGGGAAGAAAAAATGTTAATGTTTTGTTTCGCATTCTGTGGATGCTAGAAGACGCTTAAAGCGTCCAGAGGTTTTTAGCATTAATTTACGACCACGCTTAAAACCTGAAAAGGCCCCGAAATCTCTTCCTTTACTCTTAACATAGAACAATGCGATCTTTTAAAAATGCTACCTAACAGTTTTGTAAGCTCCTTTAATCTAGTTAGATTTATATTTAGATAGAAAACAAGCGCGCTGGCTCGGATGCAACTTAATTTGTTATTTGCATGTACAATAGTTTAATTATGCGGGCGGAAAGCTCCATACTGTTTGAATAAAACAAAAGGAAATAAAATAAGGCGACGATACCCTAACGAATAGAAGTAGGTTAGTATAACGATTGTGTATGTAGGTAAAGTCAGCACACGACGCTACCTATAAGATCACAATGGTTGACAAAAAGTAGTAGACAGGCGGCTTATTCTTTAAGGTTGCCTACCTGGTACCATCGGCCAAATATGTGGTAGACCACATATTTGTGGTAGACCACATATTTGGCCGATGGTACCAGTACCTTAAGGTTGATAATCGTTTGCATGTCATGAAACAATAATGCCAATAGACGTGTCGGTCAACTTGAAATTTCGACTTAAGCGACATATTCATTTGATGGGAACTTGTTTAAAAATTGATAGACCACTTATTTGGCTGATGGCACATCACCAGTTAACCTAAAACTGGACGAGACGAGAGTAGGTAAGTTAGGTTTTCCATAAAGATAGAATATGCCAATTAATTAGTAAAGAAAGACCATTAGATTCCTTATTGTCTAACACAAAATTAACTGTTGTTTCTCGTAGGTACAGCCAACGTCATAAATAAGTGATCACTTTTGTACCTTGTCACATGACGTCATGTTTGAAAAGCCATACGAAATTGTGTAACGACTGAAAGCGACAAGGTACAGAAATGATCACTTATTTATGACGTTGATTGTACTTTAAAATAGCATTGACATTTACACTATTTATTGAATCAGGCGTTACTTTGCGGAGGTCCATATCAATGAACTAAAAGAATTTCCTTGCTCACCCGCGACCTTAAGGTCTTTTAGCTCATTTACACTATTTTTGTTTCGTTTAACGAATCATATATTCCTTTTCACTTCTCATGCTCTAAAAGTAGGTCAATATAGCCTTACGAGGCGGGAGTAAAGTGAGTACTTTAGTCCCTAGGGAGTAAGTAATTAATTTATTATTTACTTCAAGTGACTTAGATAAACTCAAACAGCCAGTACTTGCTTAGTTTTGGGTAAAAATAAGATTGTGTGTGGACCATTTTCATGACGAAAATGTTACTTTTTAGTCTACGTGGTCTTAGTTCTATGCTCTTTCCGCATAGAAGGTGGCGCCATTCTATTTATTCCAGTTTGTGTATGGACCATTTTGCCGATGCGATTTTGTTACATCTGTGTCTGGTTGGAAAAAAATACTTACCGCGAAAACTTTGAAATTGTTGTAGAGCGTAAATCATAACCGATTAATGACTATTTTTTTCTCGCAATCGAAGTGAAAAATAGAGTTTTCACCTCGAGACTAAAACTCAATATAAACCCTAGGATAAATAGACACCCTCGCTAAAGCTCGGGAGGCTAACCACCTCGGGTATATATTGGCTTATTTAGTCCCTCGATAAAAAATATACTAGGTATTAGTTATCTGTTAAAATTGTACAGAAAGCTATTAAAGCGTGCCAGTCCAGTCTTTTTAATTTTAGACTGAATTGTTTGCAGCTTTATTAAAAGGACACTATCTCTGTGCATGGCCAAACAGCCACGTGCGAAACTTGACGCTTTCAAAAATATAAAAATACCAAATTTATCTGCATTAGACTAGGTTATTAGTGGTTGCGTTTGGTTGATTAATGATTAGTTACGTTTGGGGGCCATAGATCACTGGAAATTGGGGAAGGAGGTTATATTTATTGTAGGTGTCATTTATATTTATTAATAAGTAACAAAGGGAGTTTTTTTTAAGAAGCAAGATTGATGGATGGATGGCGGACAGTGAATAATCTCACGTAGCACCGCCAGTCCTACATCTTTTGTTTGAAAGTCCATGGCGCATAGCTATGGCCAAACAATATTTAAGAAATTTGTAATTCGAAGAATGTGACTTAAAACATTGCATTGACAGAGTTCGAAGCAATAAAACAGTTAAATTCAGACATACCTACTGTCTGAATGTTACCCGATAAGCAAAACTTAAAAGTAAGGTTTTGGTTTAGCATTCTTTGTATGTGTATGGTATACATGTATGTATATTTGTATTTAGGTATATTCCACTGTACCCCGTAGACGATAGGTGTGTCCGATTGAAATAAAGGAGTTTGCAATTAATTCGTGATTTTGGGCCTGGGTTATGCGACGAAAAAAGATTACTTTTTTATACTTACATCCCAAAAACCTGCATCATCATCATTAATTTAAGAGCTTAGCTCTTGTCGGTGGAGTAATCGCCACTCTTTTCGGTTCTCTGCCAGCGTTTTCAGCTCCTGATACGACATGACATTGACTTTTTCCTTGGCTTGATCTATAAATGACCGTCTCGGCCTTCCCCTGCCTCGCCTGCCTTCTATTCGCCCTTCCAAAATAGTTTTTATGTAGCTGTCATGTCGTATCAGATGCCCCAGCATATTCCCTGTCCTATTTTCAATCGTCCTCAACAGCCGCCTTTCCTCTTCCACCAACTCTAAAACCTTCTCATTAGTTCTCCTTTCAGTCCAGCTAATCCCCTCCATTCTCCGCCAGCACCACATCTCAAACGCACTCAATCTGTCTCGTCCCGCTCAGTCAATGTCAAGTCTCGCTCCCATATAATGCTATTCTCCAGATGTAGGTCTTAATAAATCTTTTCCGAATGGTCCTTGAGATTTTGCCTTCAAAAATGTGTTTTTTATCATTAAATGCTTTCTTAGCCATGGCTATTCTTGTTTTCACATCCGTGGTGCATCTGGAGTCACAGGTAATCACGCTGCCTAAATATCTAAAACTATTGACCTGCTCAATGGTAGAATAACCAGCAAGCGATTAAAAAACATGCTGGCATGTATCATTAGATTGGTCTCCAAAAGTATTGGTAGAGGTTTCTTTGTCAGTTTTTGGTTTAAATATTTTTTTGCGGTGATAATCTGCGAAATTTATTAAAAGTATTTGTAAACTTAATTAACAGTCTGTGTCGAAAAACACTTCGACCGAAACGCCGTACATTATTCAGAGAACAAACACCTGTTGAACTTATTAAGAAATCATCTCGAGGATTACCCCAAGCGCTGGTAGATTTGGAGCAGCTAAACCATGTCGCAAGCAAAATGCCACGTTGTCGTCAAAGTACAAGGTCGCCTTTGGCTGTATCAAAATCGGCAATAATTATCACAGGTCTAGTAGGTCGTAGTAATTAACGTTCGTAGTTTATGTCATATTCAAAGAAATTTCCGACCCGGTACGAAGAGCTTAGCTAACTGCATGAATAATATTCATGATGAACTATGTAAGAAATTTTTTTTTTGGTTAGAGTAAGTACTTTCTTACATACATAACCTAAGGTGTGAAATGTAAGAAAATGTCAGAGATTAGTGCACTTTCCATGTCAACAACATTTGTGTATTTTTTTTTTAAACAGTTTTAGGTTTTATTATGTGGCCAGGAGGTAGATGGAGGTTGAATAATCGTACCTATATGATTATATTCTTGTAAAACTATACGATTATAAGGCATCGTTTGGCTATAGTATCAAACTTCAGGCACTTTTTCAAATGCTATTCTGCTACACCCTTAAAGATCGTTGACGAGAAAAGTAGAAACAAATGTTTAACCCAATACACAAAATAGTCCTACTAAGTATCATACTATTAATCTATGACAAAGTCGTGTCATGCCACATGCCTGCTGAAGAAATCATCAATCGAATGCAAATACTGGGATTTAAGGCATTAACAATTAACCACGGTTGTACCATACTTTTGACAAGGCATCTATATTGGTGGCTAGGGAATAAATTAACCTTCCATTAAAATAAAACTGATGAAGCTATATTATTTACGCCTGTTTGCCTGTTTGTAAGGTAGCAAACAGGTAAATAGGCGTAATTAATATAACTGTAACTCCGATTATCTGGTTAGTAATATAATATTGATTAATTTATTATGCAGCGTATACTTACATTAAAATACTATATTATCCTTCTAGGAAAATATTGTAGCTAAATCCACACATTAAATAAGATACCATGACATCGGAAACTGTTGCCTTGAATGTTCACGGTTCAAGTCTTTCTATAACTAACTGGTAGACGTACCTAACGTAATTCTTTCCGGTCACGAACCGTCGAAATGAGATGTAATTTATTGATAATCAGTTAAAAGCCCTTGGTACATCATTATTCGATTAACCTTCAATTAAAACTTGCAGTTAAATTTTATAACTGTAGAGAAATGTTTCAGCATTACCTCATTTACTAGTGGAATAAATTGTTCCATTAAGGGTAATGAACGACATTGTATTCTTATGTAATTAGTTTCAGGCGTAGTTTTCAGATAAAAGCAGGAAGGAATATGCAAGCTTTTATGTTTCCGTACTTCAAAAGGAATAAATGGAACCCTTATATGATTACTGTGTCTGTCAGTCTGTCCGTCTGTATCAACCGATTTGCTCCAAAATTACTACACCAATTGTGTTGAAACTTGGTCTTTATTGTTTGAAAAACCGATTTTTATATTAACAATTAGACACAGAGATCCGACATGTACCTACCTACTATAACTTTATATGATAACTACTACGAGTATATTACGTTCGTACTCAATTTCTTTTATCTGGAAAGAGAAGGAAACCAAACTTCAATCGCTCATATCTTCATCGTTCTTCAACAGATATTTGACGATTTTTACGTCATTCGATTTAATTTTCAGTTTTGTATCACATTAAGTTATTTAAGAGTAAAAATGTGTTCCATGCATGTACCCTTTTGATAGAATCATATAGAGAAGTATTTAATGTGAATACTTATGAACTTTTTTGAGAAAAAAGTAGCGGCTAAAATAATAAATGTTGCGTAACTGCTCTCCAAAATTTTGGATATTCCTAACCTAACAATGGAAAATGCTCTCAGCGTTATTGTCTTATAGCACTTTTCGGTTTATTCAAGACCGCGCGATCCCTTATCGTAAACGTTTATACCGGGGACCACAAAATGAATAAACTGACCGTTTTCTTTTTATTATTTTAGTAAATGGGAGGGGTACGGAATTTGCATGTTTGTAACCATTAGCGGCATATTGTCAACGGTTACTATTTTACTTTTATAGATTCTTGGCGTCTTGAAACCAAAAACCGTTTATTTTGTAAGGACTCTTTTAGATGTCACTTTTATACTCGGTATTGTACCAGCGCTTTCGACAAGACCATCATTGCCAAGAAGAATGCGCCGCAAGAAACTTGGCATTGTAGTAGGTATTTAACTGGCCTTTTTGTAGAGCGGCGGCCGCTTTTAGTTTTAATCACTATTTGGCGACCCCTTACTCCCCTTGTTATATAATAGTACCTAGGCCAGACTATCGGGCTAAAACACGTTTTTTTCTAGAGTTAAGATTAAATGTAGATCGACTATTCGCAAATATTAAAAGTTAGCCGTTTCCGAGATCATCGAAATAAAATATATATACAAGAATGGCACGAATAGATCGATAAATATCGACGATGAGCAAACGAAGTAAATTTGACCATACTATTAAGATTACAGAAGTTAGACTCTTGTTTGTGTTTTTTTTTTACCATAAGCAATGTTGCAGAGGTTTTTGTACCAACAATTAATCACAACACAACATTGATCAGTTGTTTTAGTGTAGGTACTTGACCCGGAAACCTTTGCTCATCACGTTTGTACTCGGAATTGTTGTGATGAATGTCAAGGTAGCGTGTATGAGATAATAACATGAAAAAAGATTGAGCGGTTATTAACACCTATGTCAGTGTATTTATTCTGTTTTTGAACTCAAGATACTATGCAATTTTCCGGGGAAAACTATCGTCTGTCCTTTCTATGGTTTCAAACTATCACCAATACAAATTTTATTTAAATCGGTTCAGCGGTTTAAGAGTGAAGAAGACAGACAAACAGAGTTAATTTTGCATTTACGATATATTTAACTGAAATAAATAATGAAAAACTGGCGTAAACTGAAATAAAAAACAAGTCAGTGATACTCATAGTCAAACTAGTTTTTTTTGTTTCATACATTTTGCGAGCACCTAGATCTAGAATAAATTATGTCTTCCTTAAACGATCTTTCGCAGTACTCAAAAAACACCGTTATGTTTATGCGCAGGTCTCCGAGATAGAGATTTACAGTTTATTCGATAAAAGCTGCTAATGGTTTCGGTTTACAGCGGCCATTCATTGTAATGACTTATTTTATGCCCGCCTTTATTTTAAGGTGGTACTATAAGCGTGTAAAGGTTAAACCTTAAGGCGCTGTTAATGTGAATTTGTTTAAGATACCAGGTTATTACGACTAGGGACTAACCCACCTCCCTCTGCTCCCCGTTCATAAGAGCGGGTTTGCAACTTCCGATTCGATACGAAGTCGTGAAAATACGGTCCGGAATAGACGTAGAACTATTTGTATAGTTCCGTCATCCGATTTTTTTCCGATCTAGTGCGTAAACTACTGTACAAATAGTTCTACGACTACTCCGGGCCGTATTTACACGGGTTCGGATCGAATTCGAATCGGAAGCAGCGCGAAACCGCTCTAAAAGTTGCAAACTTGATATTGCTTGGTATGTTTTGTCTGTGTCTGGCAGAGTGGCAGATAGAGCATAGCTTATCAAATGTCTATGAATAAGCGGGTAAACCGATTGCATAGCTTATTCATGCTAACTAATAGCCAAAGACAAAATATGATAATATTCGGGCGTAAACATGTCAGTCCAACAAATTGATAGGTTGTCTCACTAGCCAGGGTTCAATCAGTTAATTGATAGGTACTTCAGGCACTTACGCTACCCATACGTACTTAATCAGACTTTGTCTGTCTTGTTATACGTATTATAAACACCGGCCAAGTACGTGTCGGGACTGTCTAGCCAGGCGCAGATTTAAGCTTGAGACTGTCTACGTGTTGTGTTGACACTACGAAACGAGTCGAGATTTTTTCCAGCAAGTGGTCATTTAACTTCCATTATCAAAGTTATTTAAACGTGTTAATTTCATTTTTTTGTAATATATCTAAGTAATCATACTTGTTTTCTCTACACCTTTTAAAAGCTTTTTTTTAACATTTTTCAGGTCGTAAAGTCTCTACTACATTACCTTTTCAAATTAAAATACCTAGTTGATGTTTAATCTAACACAAAAATAATTGATAAAAAACCGTCCTTCAATCTTTCATTTGTCACTTAATAGCTAAACTTGTGACAAGGCATGTTTTGGTTCGTTTTAAAAATTCAAATTCAAATTTAAAAAAAAAAAACGAATATCCACTGTACTTTCAAATTCAGCACTTTGTTTTTATGTCAAAATTAATTCTGCGATCAGCAGCCTTACTATAAGGACGTGCTAAATATTTTTATTATTTTGGCATTATTTATATTTTTTTCATCACACATTTGTATCCTATTTTACTTAACCCTCCAAGGGATCTTGAAGGCACAATTGTGCCTTCTATCTTACATTTAATAAACCTCTTGAACATCTCCTGTCTTTACCATTTCATCATCATCTGTCGCACACATCGTGACAAACTTAACATACCTACAAATAATCGATTTGTTACAAAACCGCAAACTAAACAGTTTATGTGACCATTGCGTGTGCAATCTGAACGCCGTGCCTTCGAAAATAAACGAAACAATCAATAAAAATTGTTTAAATTAATTAATGTTAAACAACTCTGCATTTCATAATTGTGTTTCGGATTATTGAATCCTTGTCATGAATGCTTTAGTGTAACCACATATCATTAGCCCGTTGCACAGAAACTTCCATGTCTATTAGTTAGAAACCAATTAAAAAGGTACATACATACATTATATACTTTGATAAGTAAACGTAAATGTACTTAGTAAATTTGTAATTTGGATTGTGATATAAATTGATTTCCACTTCACTGAACATATAAAAAAATAAATAAAATAAATATCACGGGACAATTCACACCAATCAACCTAGTCCCAAAGCAAGCTTAACAAAGCTTGTGTTATGGGTACTAAGCAACGGATAAATATAATTATATAGATAGATATATACTTAAATACATATTAAAAACACCAAGACCCGAGAACAAACATTCCTATTTTTCATACAAATATCTGCTCCGACGCGGGAATCGAACCCGGGTCCTCAAGCTTCGTAGTCAGGTTCTCTAGCCACTAGGCCATCTGGTCGTCACGTATATTACACATATATTAGATATACTACGTAAATAGAATAATAAGATTACCTTTTAAGTTACTTGGTGATAACACCTAGAAAGCCTATAAAGGATAACCTATGAAACCTAACCTAACCTATAAAGGTATGATAACTCCAGTAGGAATAATCATTTGGATGATTATGAATTTATTGGAATTTATTACTTTCTGCTGATTTTGGCTTTACCTAGGACAAAACAACAAAATAAGTTGTTACTACTTTCGCGATGCTTGGGACAAACGAAAAAGTTAAATTGAATTTTGTGGATGACCGGATTCCATATGGCAATGGATTCTAACAGATTAGAAATCTTTGCAATAGGTACCAAAACCAATTCTTAAAATGATAATATGTTTTTTGCCCTAGATTATTGTCGTGGCCTGGAAGTAGGCAATTGCTGGCTGAGTATGAGTATTAAACGGACGAGCTTGCGAGTCCGTTTAACTAATACGAAGCCAGCAATTGCTATTCCAGCCGAGACTAATATAAAGCTTTTCTCAAAAATGTAAATAATTCTGAAATAGAATAAACTTTTTCTCAAAATATATTATAAAACTTAATTTTATTCCAATATTTTTCTTATGCTTTCCCGCCTTTTTCATTAAAAATAAACTGCAGGTGTATTTTTCCACCGAAAACACCACAAGCTATTTCAGACCCAATAGAAAAAAGTCCGGAGTTCCAACAAATATCTGATACCGGCCATTAGACTTGGCTGTGTGACTTTGCCAAACATTTCCAGCCTTTTTAACTTAAAAAAAAATGTGACTGATTGCAGGCGCGCTAATTCTTATGTCGAGCTAGCGCGCCTGCATTCTTTTTAACTTTTAATTTTTCGCTGACCATAAACTATGCACTTCACCTTCTGATATGTAAAGAATAATGTCAACTTTTACGGACATTTTTGAGAAAATCAATCTAATGCTCTACAAAGTACTTTTTGACTTGATTGTTTCCAAGAAAACTCAAAGCATTTGGAGAAAAGCCTCGTAGATTGTTTTGCGTCGGCCGTACTGCGGAAGAATTAGGTATTACTACGAACAGCGGAGTTGGGACTGACATAAATAATACTCAGGCAGATCAGACGCCTACAACGCCGGGGGCGTTGGCGTATTTTCAGTGCTTAAAGGCTCGGTGTAAATGAAACAGTTGTTGGATCTCTTTATCGAGATAACTTTGTACATCTCAGTTGAAAGATGTAGAACACACGTATTACGAGTAGGTATAACAAGACACGAGGTTTTCTTCTTCCTGTTGATGTGCTGCAGTTTTGTGAATAATCTGTACGGTGATTTCAATGCCTGTATCTATAGGAATGATGACATTTTAGATTTAACTAAAGCTACGTTCAAAAGCAAACTGGACAATGAGAAATACTGTAAATAAATAAACAAAAGTCATTGTAAGAATAAATCCGTTGTTAAACTTGCTAAATTGAAAAGTTTTCAAAATGGTTTACAAATCTGACATCAGATCACAACCGGTTGATGTTGTTATTTTAACGAGTATGATCGTGAAATATTTATATTTAGTCTTCGTTCAAATTTCACTATTGAAATTCAGTTCATCGCTCACTGTGCTATGTAATGCGTTGGTTTTAAGTCTAAATAACTGAATATCAAAGCGTGTAAAATTGTTACGTGATTACATTTTGCTTCGTGGTACGTTAACCTGAAACTGAGTGATTAGTTTTCTAGAAACCTCGTCACACGAACCATTGTATTTTGTGACAAATAGAGCGAAGATGAGATATTCTTCTAACAAACCACGCCTGGTACTAAAGTGACGTCTCATGAATATTTATAGTATATTCAAGCTAGAAGCATTGTCAGCGTGGTTGCGACGTTATTTACATAAAATACATTTCAGTAAATATATAAATAATACGGTCGTTATATTCGCAATAAAGACTTGCCTACTCAAATTATTCTAAATAAACGTCTTCGTGGTTAGTTCTACCAATTTAATTTGACATGTAGTCTGTCTTAACATTATATCTCGTTACACTGAAATGGAAGGAAAATGTGTCTTGTTTAATCGGTACCTTTCCTTCAGTTTGAATTATTCATTACGTTAATTTGCGTGGGTAAGGTAACCTGTGCCTAGTCCCAATGAGAAGATAATCTGACGAAAATATCCTCCCTATGCGGGTAGACTAAGTGGGTTCCATTCAGGTCACTGTCATAAATCTGAATAAGGACTACGATAACGCCCCTGCTAACCACTTGGGACCTGATAACGCGTATTAGCCACTATAAATTGTGTTAAGTACGTACCTACCTACCTATGGATTTTCATCTAAAAAAAGAAGATTGTTGGTACTTTAGATACATTATGTAGTAACTGCAGTTTTACTTTTCTGATCTCGCCCGGTATACTATATTAAGCTACATAGTATACTATAATATGCTACATAAACTGACACTTGTCATTAATTTTATATACGGTATTTATCTTACCTAGTATACTTATGTAATGACTAAGTCTAATAACATCTACTTAAAGCATATTGTACAGTGTAATCGGTCCTACGAGCACATAAGCCGTAGAAGCGGTCATACAAAACACATGTTCAACCTGTTGTCTCAAGTTTTTGTAGTAATACAAGATAGAATTTCTCTTAAAGTTATCGTTGTGGTTAAAATTGCTAAGTGAAAATCTCTAGGCGTTTAAGAGATAGCAAAAATTATTTAACTTCCTTGAGGATTAATTTTCAGAGAAAACAATAATTTCAGAGAGCATTTCTTGTTAGGCTCCATCTGTCTCCTTTTGAACCAATTTATTTAGTTGTGCTGAGCATAGCACGATGTCTCAATAAGAGTTTTTCCTTCAAATAGCGCTGACGTATTGAAGTATCGGCACGTTCAAGGGGTTCAATTTGAATCCAGAAACACTTTGATGAAACCGATTTCTTAACAATACCAACAATACGTATAAAAGCATCTACGATTATTTACTGTGAAGTTCATTCATAACTTATTCTAGGTGGTAAAAACAAAAGTATTTCAGACAATTATAAAATTGTGCCATGGGCCGTATTTTTTGTTTAATAACTTCTTCCATTACGCTAACGAACAGCTTACAGTGAAACGCAGAACTTGAATCTCAGGCGGAAAAATAAAAATTTGTAAAGGATGCAATTAGGAGCACATTTTTCCATAAGCTCGTCAGCTGTTTGAAATTCTGCGAAGTGATTTCGTTCTTTCGCCAGTAGAATAACGATTACGTCCCGACTCCGTCGTTGGTTAAGCGTTCTTGGCAATGGCACAGGTATTTTGTTATGTTGTGGGCGCTAACGAGTCCAAGCGCCTGCCCCACCTCGCGTCCCCACATCGCGTGCGTTATGTTTGCGTGTTTTAAAACAACAGGTGCTACGTATATTGTATTTTTAGCGGGAAAAGCTTGAATTCGGAATACATGCATGAATTCTGATTTTGCTCTTTTTAGTGGGCGTATTGAAATAAAACAATCGTCAGTATTTGTGTCGCTGATTGGTTTTGGTGACTATATAATAGATAATGGAAATAAACGATTCTACAGTCGAAGCACACTCCACATAAAAAGGATGTAGTGTCAGTTCACAACCGGTAATATCTACTACGCGAAGGAGTAAGTTATCATGCAAATGGCCTTAATATTTCTGCCTGTCCCTGAAAACAAGTTGTCACCGTTTCACTCGGCCCGAGAGGCAA
Organism: Choristoneura fumiferana; assembly: GCF_025370935.1. Taxonomy (NCBI): domain Eukaryota; kingdom Metazoa; phylum Arthropoda; class Insecta; order Lepidoptera; family Tortricidae; genus Choristoneura; species Choristoneura fumiferana. The sequence goes on from NC_133483.1 coordinate 17,363,171, forward strand.
CCATGAATACTAACATCAGTAGGTACATACACAACGTAGTTCGGATTACTGGAGCTCTATTTTTTGCCCTATCTCGGACTCCGGATCGCACCTTGTGTACGTGACTGGGCAATAAGAATAAACACAAATAAAAACTGTATTTAACTTTCCTTTTAAACGAGTTGAGTTTGTTAATGAGTTGCTTACCTGGAGTTTTAAGTGAATTATCCATATCGACGAATAAAGTTGATGTTCAAGAAAGTTTGTGGAGTTTCATTATGAATGAACGAGAACACGTGTAAGAGGTAACCATGAAAACACGTTTCATACAAACGGAACTGTCTTGAAGTATGGCGACGGGCGAAGTAGCAAGATGGTTTTGTTCATTCAGTGTTAATTGTTAGGTGTTGAATTCTTATCATAGTTCGTTTTAATTGAAGGTTTGAAGGTGTCGTAATTATTTTCTGTGTTAAGGTTTCGGATAGTTACATTTAAATTAAATTGGATTTATTAGGTGTCTCTTAACCTTGATTTGCCATATTGGATACTCGTACCACGAGCATTTAGACTTATTTCTTAGTTTCACAAAACCCTATACGTGCTAGTGTACGAATCCAATTACGAATCCGCATCTGAATACTAATACTAAACTAATCGCATCGAATCCGAAAACAGAACACAAATCTGAATTACAACGTTACTTTTCGTAATTGATGAGTGATGCCTTCAGAGTTGGTTGTTGGAACTCAAGCCTACTTACGAGTATAAACTTACAAATATAGTGAGCACTCGAACTTTAAGCCGTGGTGGCATAGTGATTTGACCTATCGCCTCTCAAGCTGAGGGTCGTGGGTTCAAACCCCGGCTCGCACCTCTGAGTTTTTCGAAATTCATGTGCGGAATTACATTTGAAATTTACCACGAGCTTTGCGGTGAAGGAAAACATCGTGAGGAAACCTGCATAAACCTGCGAAGCAATTCAATGGTGTGTGTGAAGTTCCCAATCCGCACTGGGTCCGCGTGGGAACTATGTCCTAAGCCCTCTTGTTCTGAGAGGAGGCATGTGCCCAGCAGTGGGACGTATATAGGCTAGGATGATGATGACTCGAACTTTAAATTACAACCCTTCTATTTCAGAGCTCTATCCGTATGCTCCTCGTTCCAGACTTTTCACTCGCTAATTGCATTGGATGGAACTCGTCTCTCATACTTTAAGGCTTTAACAATGCGACTGGTAACGTAATATCTCGCTCCATCCATTGACGTTACTTTAAGTGTGAAAGAGCCAACGCTACTTTACTACACTCAAAGTGCTGTTTGAAAGCCCGCTTGGTTTCATTGTTCGTTACGCGTTTTGTTAGTGCGGTTTTAAAGTAATTATGTAACGCTCGTCGCAAAAGCAATCAACATGTTTGTTTCATAAACTGACCGAATAGGATCATGTTCTTCTTGTTTAACAGTTTTAGTGTGTAAAAAGAGGTTCTATTCGTTTTGTATATTTTTATAGGTGAAAAACTTAAGTACCTAAATGACCTGTTGTATGTATAGTAGTAACGTGTCCGTATGAACAAATTGACGTTCCAAATTCGCAAAATGACTCCATATCATTTCTTTGCACTAGTACATACAACAGGTCATTTACTTAAGTTTATTACCTATATGAATATTTAGCTACTAGCTGTTGTCCACAAGTTTGTCTGTATCCCGCGTGGACATGCTCTTTTTCGGGATTAAATACGAGAAAGACAGAATCCTATGTTAATCGAAGATAGTGTAACGTTTTACTAATGATTTTTATTATTTTAGAATCGGTTTATTAGCTACAAACAGAGAAAGTTTACCTCTTCATTATAATACCTAATAGTTTCAACATCAGTCCTATTTTAACAGCAGAAAATACTTAACTTTAACCTCAATCTTGTATTTTCGTTTAATAAGTAACTCTATTTCACACACAAGTTGGTAAGAGGTAGCTACCGATATGAACTTACGAAAGTCGATTATTTCTAAATAATAATGAATGTCTTACTTACCAACAAAAATTTTCTGGTAAAGTTAGTTTTTAATAAGAAGCATATTTTATTTAATTGCCAAGTCATGCAGATGTTAAGTAGATAAGATACGACAGCCACGTTAGTTGCTCACATCAACGCCTGCGGCGATCAATTCTACGAGCTGCCTTAGTTTGAATATTAAACGTTACTTCCTCGGTAAAGCCTGTGATTGTTGAACAAGCCGTTTACCAACAAATCGTCACACATCCATCAACGTAGCGCGTGCCGCGAATACCATCTGAATAATGACTCGATTACAGGCTGGGAGTAAAAATCAGTTCTATTCTATACCTACCATCGTTCACTAATATTATTATTATCTAGTCACGCTTGTACTGTGACTACAGTCAGTACTATCTGAACAGTAATATCTGTATGTACCTTTTTTTTATATCTCCCCCTGCTGGACAAAGGCCTCCCCTTTCCTCCTTTGTCTTTATTTAAATGTGTTATTTTATTAACTTGTTCATTGGTTGGTGCATGGTTCGTGTACTCAAAGTAAGTCTGGTGGGGGAAAGGAATACCCCCCTACTATATAATATAAACGTTCGTTAAGCGTCTAATGCAGAGCGACAAAGATCTTAATAAACGTAAATGACGTTTGCTCGAAGGCGCTTTATATTATTTGTGCTTTATTAAAAAAAAAAAAACTAAAAACCACGTACAAAAGATACATACAGCGACATCCACGGCAAAGTATAGAAAAGTGAAGTTTTAAAAGACAGCCGCGTCAGGTCAATTTTTGCCACGCTTATTATGTATGATCTGTGCCAAAAACCAGAACAGAAGCTTGCAATCATATTTTCATATAAATACGTACACTTCCTTGCCTACCGGTAGGTAAATACCTTCGTAAATAGTTAGATGTAGTTGTAGCTGTTGTTATTAGCTGGTTTCCTTAGCTATTTTTATTATTTTCTAGAATGGTATCTAACCTTTTTGATTACCTACCCTGGCATCAAAAACATGGAATTTACTCCTAAATGAACACCTTAGAATGTCTTTGAATTGTGTTGTCGTAGGAAAGTAGGTACTTACCTCTATCTACGTTATCCTTCATTTCTTGTTACGCATGACTGTCTCCTAAGTAGTTTACTAGGTTATTTTAAAATTATTCAACAGAGTTTGTAAAAGCTTTACAATCAATTACTAGAAACATTAACTATACTTGTATGTAAGAGCCTAACTTCCAACGAAAATGTTTTACTGGTAGTGTGCGAAACTGCTCCAAAGTTCGAGAATGTCGTTAAGCTAATTATCAATTTGGAAAAGATTGCTATCGCTGTCTTCGCGAGTTCGTTAATTAAAGATAATATATTTTAAAGCCCAACCACCTACCAACGTGTTTTAGGTAAACTACAAAACATGATGGGTCGCGGAAGGAGACAGAAATATAGGCCCTAATCAAATTAGTAAATTAAAAAGACCCAACTTTTAATGGTTAGCGTTAAATGTTTACGAGTACCGTAACAGACGAGTCACACGATACCGAATGGAGCAATGCTCAAAGTATTTTCTTTTCGATAGACGTAGATTAAATTTGATATTCCTACCGTAGACTTTCAATCCAATTTTAGTACTTGGACAGTTGGATCTCCACCATCAAATTTAACTTTTAAATCACCGGGACACTTGAACTTGCAGTCTACTTGTTACAAATTTACATAAAATATAAAAGGATTGTACAGATCTTGAATAATATTTGCTACATGCGCTGCTACGGCGTAGAGGCGTCTACGAAGCGGCGTAGCCGTCTTCGGGCTGCTACGAGCTTTAGGGGATCGAGCGCTTTGAAGTGTTGTTGCAAACATTAGCTAATGTAAAATGCTGACAAATACAAAAAACACAGGGCAGAAGAAACAAGGGACATAAATACTAAATTATCCGTGTGCTGTGGTTTGTTTTGATGCTAAGTTAAACTTGCGTTTCTTAGTATAAAGTTCACTTAATCGTACTTACAGAGGCTTAATTTGCCAACCACAAAATTTACTTCAGCATTCTCAACAGATATTCTTCCTGTTAATTTGTCACAGTAGCTTTGTATTCGAAAGTCCGTCTCTAATTGTTCCATAACTCCACTTTGTGAGCGGAAGCAGCGAAATGAAAGGTTCGCGGAAACAACGTTCGTCGTTGGAACAAACAGTCGCCAATGAATTACTGTTAGTACGCTTATAAGACCCAGTTTATGGCTTACGTAGTGATACCGTGGTCCGTGGTAGTGCTGTGTCTTCCGTCATAATTAAGTGGCTTAACATTGATGTTAGTCGGGTGCGGGTGGCAGTTTTGACTTTCAGGTCTTGTCATTTTTGATAATGGGATCTAGGTGAGTTATTATGGAAATAGAGTCAAGTAATGGATACGTGTAAGCCGCGGTGGCAGAGTGGTTTGACCTATGGCCTCTTAAGCAGAGGATCGTGGGTTCAAACCCCGGCTCGCACCTCTGAGTTTTCGGAATTCATGTGCGAAATTACATTTGAAATTTACCACGAGCTTTACGGTGAAGGAAAACATTGTGAGGAAACCTGCACAAACCTGCGAAGCAATTCAATGGTGTGTGTGAAGTTCCCAATCCGCACTGGGCCCGCGTGGGAACTACTGCCCAAGCCCTCTCATTCTGAGAGGAGGCCTGTGCCCAGCAGTGGGACGTATATAGGCTGGGATTATTAATGGATTGTTGGACGTTTGGACGTTTTTATAATAAAATTCCAAAAAAATATTACAAATGAAACGGATACAAAATTCAGATCTATTGTCAAGAAGACATTAATATCAAAGGCGTATTATAAAGTTAATGATTATATCATGGACAGGGATATTTGAAATAATTCCGATCCGCATTAGCGATCCCTTCAATAGCGAACCTACTGTGTTAAAATAAAGTTGTTAAATACTTGTGATGTATACATATCATTTAATAATATTGTAAATCTGTTTAAAAAAAAACATATATACCTCGTTGAGTTTCTTGCCGGATTCTTCTCAGCAGAGGTTTTTCCGAACCGGTGGTAGATTTTTCTTGACATTCATAAGTGCTTGTTATAGCCTAAATTGAATAAAGATATTTTGACTTTGACTTTGACTTTGGATACGTGTAATGAATTGAATATGTATGAAAGTTTTATGAATAGAAAAAGTACAGCAAAAGCAGTAGGTATATGTCAACACATACCTAACATAGTTAAATCATGGAAGTCGTTTTCAATTTACTTGCCCGTGTTCGGTCTGCCCTGAAATTTGACAAGTCTATTTGAAACCTGATGGCAATGCAATAAATCAGTAGTATTTTTTTTATGAAATAGCAGACAAACGAGCAGACGGTTCAGCTGAAAGCTTAAATTAAGAATGTTTATAGACAAACTTAATCACTTTACTGAGTTTAGAATTCGTAATACCTTTATCCACAGATGTTTTCAAATAAATATGGAGTAGGATAGTCTTACTATGCCTAAATCAGGGCCTTTATCTGGCAGCATCTGAGCGACTTGCCAGCAGGGTACAAGCAAGTTCCAAATCACGCTGTCACATTCAATGCCGAACGTGTTAACAATCATATGCGGATCTAAACGTAATTCTTTCTACATACGATACCTACCTATTATAATTTGACATTAAACATCATTATTATGATTTAACATTAAAGTACCGCAGGAAGAGCTGAAATCAGAGTTTTCGCCCTTTTGCGCTCTATTTTAGTCACAATCAATTCGACCAGACTCTATTGACAATGTTTTGTATTATTATGGTAAATAAGTAACTTTAGCTGGTAATTTTATGTCTTTGGCGTTCTAGTGAGCATTTTGTGTCAACATTTATGTTTGTTCAGGGCTGACATGTTTGGGGTTCAAATAACATGTTTTATTTCGTGATCATTGTTTCGGGGGCAAAGTTTTCACTTTGCCCTTTTTATACCCATTAGGAAAAAGTAAAAGTACCTACTGTACGACAAGAGCTAAACACCTTATTTATGAGGACTATTACATTCATACGCGATACGCTACACCTTGTTTTGTACGCGATTCGTTTTGTTTCTGCGTGTACGAGAAGCACTCTATTGTGCTTGCTAAAAAATGTGCTTAATATAAACGTGAATTTAGTCCCTTTGATTTCCGGAATTCCGTGCTATTTTTCTAACAAAATAACCTTATAGGACGCTTAGTATTTTGGATAAATCTTATACTGCGGCTACGGCTACGGCTTTTCCCTGACAGTAATACATAACATATCAGTGGCATGGCGTCAGATATTTCCGTGGTAAAGCCGAAGCAAAGATCGCTTACATCTTTCATAAATTCTGTATTCTTGTTGTTCTATTTTGTAAATATTTGGAAAGCCGGTGGGAATAGAGTTCTATGGACGCTTCGCCACTGTAACATATTATCTACTTTTGCAGCTAAAACCGTACATTTACATAAAATTTAAATAGCCATATCAAAATCAACAGCTACTTATAAATGTAGGTAGGTACTTATTAAATATAAAGTGTAACATGGAACTGCGAAGCAATTCGTAGCCACAAAACAAACATAGCGTGCCATTTCATTGCAGTGTCACTGTCGCAATTACACTCACGGCACTGATTACTTGAATAGCTAATTAATAATGATTTCCTGATTACCATTATGGAGTTCCGTGACAATAAACTATCACTTGTTGATAATATGAATGTTGATATTTTGACGCTCGCGACGCTCTTGAAAATCTGTAGAGAAAAGTGCCTATTGTTCGTTCCACATAGACAATGCTATCAAAGATGCAAAGTACAGAACATGCACATGAAGCTAATTTATTAACTACGTATAACCATAAAAATAGGTTTTTAACTTCACGCAATCAAAAGGTTAAACTTTTGGAAATGAATTTTTGTAAAAAATAGTTGTCACCAATACCAATGAGTAACATCCTGTTGACCACCTGTTGACATATAATTATGGAAGTTGGCATCACCATCAAGTTTTATCCCGTTCCACAACAAATAACTTTCTTTTTCATAGAAATACTAGGTATCAAGTAAATACAAACTTTTTTATTGCGTTTAAATTTGTACAGAACTCTCAGTGTGCAAGTGCGACTCGCACTTGCCTAGTTTTTTTATTGTACTTACAGCTTTGTTGACCGCGTCTGGCATCAAATTTCCAATGGTGAAAAACGTTTGTTTCCGCTCTGCGTCATTGCCAATTCACATGCGATTGCGTTGTATGATTTTATTCTTGATTCCTTCCATTACCTACACTAATATTATAAACGCGAAAGTAACTGTCTGTCTATCTGAAGGACCCGCGTCTAAAGTTCCCGCGGGATAGTGTTAAATGAATTCTTGGCAGTCGTAGTCGCGGGCAAAAGCTAGTATTTTAACGTTTCATTTAATTACGATCTTATGCACATACGAACGTTTATAGTTTCAGTGCTATAAGAGAAAAAAAAACGATTATCTTACTGTCGAAGCAATATTCAAATATTAGCGAATTGCTCTTTGCCTTCTCCAAGTGAGGCGTGTAGGTACGCTAAACATGAAAGGTTTACCAAGCCGAGGGGTGGCACTACACGGAACGCGTTTCTGTGTCATTGCGCCCTCAGGCAAATGGTTGTTCCGATTCATCTTATAATATGTAAAAGGAAACTACATGTGCAAGACATAATCAGTAGGTATATATCAAACTTTAACGGTACGGTTTAACGGTTTTTAAGTTGGAAACCATTATCATTATGCTAATAATAAAATATATCTACAGTTTTTCTTAATTTTTTTCGTAATGTTTGAAATAATCTCGGAAATCGTTAGTGTATTGGAAGCTATATATGAACATCATATTTGGATCATAGATTAGACCTACTTAACCTAACGTAACTCTTACTGTTCAAAGGATAACAACTAAAAGTTACGAGTAAGAGACTTAATTGATTATGCGAAGTAAAACAATGTAAAGTTTGTTACTTAATGACGTTTGTAGTGATTAAAATAGTGAATTTTATATTATGTCTCTCTGTGTCACACAAATTGCTTCGTTCCACTCTACAAATACACCTTGTATTCTATAACCTAATTTTCGTTAAAGTAGGTACTTGCGAAACTCATTTTACAATTTAAAAATGTTAAGGTAAGACGTGACCTTCAGAAAATAATGATTTCGAGTCGATACGAGATTTCAAACGAAAATATAAAAGTATACTTCATTTATCCGCAACGAAGCCACAGGAAAAAAGCTTGTTCACGAATGTATAAATTTTATTGCGTCGAACGATTTCCTATTTGCCTGGGTAAATATTTGCTTCCAAATTCGTAATATTTACAACACAGAGGAAAGTAATTTTGTGAATGTAAAAAAAAGGTAAACAGCAGATTGAAACAGGAAAGTACGATGCCGTGCAAGTTGGAGGACCGGTAGTAAAGTCGACCAACAGTTTGTATCTTATTGCTTTGTTGCCGTGTACCCTCGTAGCCTAGTTTATCTAGTGGACGGCAATTTCAGTGACGCTGCCCAGAAAATGGATTGCATCTGTGCAATTTGTTAATGCGGACGTCACTTTAACGTAATTTAGGCTTAATAATAGTTATAATTTGAATACGGCACTCCTAGAGACTGTTGTTGTCGGATAGAAAATGGCCTCATTTAGCCTTTTCAATGGGTTTGGCTCTGGAAGTGAGAAATGGTGCGAAACGCATCGAGGACGAGATCTCTGCATTGCGTACCGCTGCTCGCAACGGCCAAGTATTTGGCCGGGATGTCCTACTTTCCTTGCCATTTGTAGGTCTATTGTCAAGTTTATAACTTAAATCTACGTACATTCCAATTTTTGATGCATTTGGGCGGAACTCAAATAGTTGCGGCCTATAATCCCGACAATTAATTCCGTTGTGCTGCAGACAATTAACCATGTTTACAAATTATACGGGTAATTTTCGTGTCACGGCCGTATTTATTCAGTTACTAGCTTATGCCCGCGACTTTGTCTGCGTGGATCAAGGCTATCGCGTGGTGGCGCCCTCTACCGGAATAAAAGGTATCTTATGTTGATCCTTGGGGTTCAAATCAAACCAAATTTAATCAAAATCGGTTCAGTGGTTTCGACGTGAAAGCGTAACAGACAGATAAACAGAATTACTTTCGCATTTATAATATTAATATATACCGGGTGTGGCCTGTAACATGGGCAAATAATTAAAACATAGATCGTACTCGTCAAACTGAACAACATTTAGTTCAGCGACTTTTAAAAAATAGTTCGTTTTTTTTTATTACACATTAAAGTTTATTCGAAGAAGCAATGTAAAGCCAGATTTTTGATATTTGTAGCGTGACAGGCGATGTCAGTTGGGTTCTAGGATGGCGTACCTACATTGAATTTACGATAAAGTTTGTTAGAAAAAAAAAAGTTAAATTTTTATTTTAATTGTGGGACCATGATGATCCAATTACCGGTGATCTATAGTCTCTGTTTTTAATATTATCCGCGGTTCTGGGCCACACACTGTATAGTAGGGAGTAGGGATTTTGTATGGTTAACTACCAATTAATATGGTCTAACTTTTTCAACTCCCCTTATTTTTTTGCTGAATTTTCGACTAGTAACTGGCTGTCCGGTAGTAGTTGATGAATTATTTGTTGTATTGTAACGAACAACAACACTGTTGCATTGCATTCCCTGAAAAAATATAGCACTAACTAGAACCAAACGAGATATATTATAATTTGTTTTTAAAAACAATTTAAACTGATATTTCGCTACAATTTAGGAGGACAAAGAGAGATGCAAATGCGTTGCAAATAAAATACGCCAAAACGTTGAACTTACTCGGAAAACGAGACAAAAACAGAGATTAAAAGTTTGTTATAGAGACGCAATGCGGAAGAGGATCTCTTTGGGGCCCTCCAGAAATTATGGGAATGAGTCTTTTTACCCCGAAAGGAGCAAATGGTGTAACCTTTTTGCCACAATTTGTTTATTAGGCACATGCCATATATACCTTAGTCATGTTATAGGTATTCTTTCACCATCTCGCGTATGTAATATGGAAGAGGGGTTCAGATATATTAAGACATTCTTTGCAGTCATAGTACGAGTAGATAATATTCGGGTTTTATTTTGCACAGCAAGCCCAAGCACGGCTAGGTTACAGTTGTTCCGTCTTAAGAGTTCCAGTGCCTGCCCGAGTGCCCCATCATCAGGCCCCTGATACCATTTTTAGTTAAAATAAACCCGAAGATTCTAGTAAGCCCAAACATGGCTTGGCTACGTTATTCTGTCTGGCAATTTCAGTGCCTAGCTTCCGACTCCGTCACCAAATCTGTTCGATTGTTACCAGAACTACGCATAATTGCCAAGTTTCCTGTTATAACAGCGACTAGTGGGTTTTTTAAACGAAAAAGGTTTGAAACACCTAAATATTTTCTTTTTAACATCATTAAGATATTGTCGAGCTAACGTTGTAGCAAAACATATTCGTAAGTAGCTTTTAATGCATGTTCTAATTTACACAAAGAGTTATGCCTAATTAAAGTAAGTAAATACAGTTAAAACTTTGCTAATACTGAATTTGTCGGAAGTGTTTACATAGTTAAGAATAGCCTTTGTTTGACGCAGTTCAAACTTAATTAAAATAAGTTATACAGATATCCCGACTTAAATTGTTCTGAGCTCCGATCCAATATTTGCAGTTTGAATAGCCTTTTCAACATTCCTCACTGTATTTGATTCTCTTGGCTCATAGTTGAAATAAGTATAAAAGAATTTACTTATATTGTTATTTTTTTAACCCCCGACGCAAAAAGAGGGGTGTTATAAGTTTGACCGCTATGTGTGTCTGTGTGTGTGTGTCTGTCTGTGGCACCGTAGCTCTTAAACGGGTGGACCGATTTGAATGCGGTTTTTTTTAAATGAAAGCAGGTTTTTTAGCGATGGTTTTTAGACATGTTTTATCAAAATCAGTTGAGCCGTTTTTGAGATATTTAACTTTGAAGTGACAATTTCGGGGTTTACAACTTTTTGTTGGTTATTATAATGAAAAAAATCGGTCATCCTGAAAGTTTTTTTTTTTCAAAGATATTTTTAATACACTTGTTACAATGAAACAATGACATAGTATAATGGGACAATAATATAATTAGTGGATGAACCTGCCACCAACTGACGTTAAAATTAATGAAAGTGAGACAGTGCAGTTGGGACATTATGAAATTTGAATTCTGCATTGCATCTACTACTAGAATAAATCGACTCACAAAACCTGACGTTTACCTGTATTTCCGTCAAATGTTGACCACAGAACCCACAGTGGCCACGTGCTATCTTGATTAATTCCTGAAATCTAGTTTTGGCTTACTTGAGTTTTCAATAATTTGACAATACTAAATCGAGCATTAATGTAAAAAACCAAATTACAAAGTTGCTGAACCCGAAGTCTGTTATTGTCTGTGATGCCAAAAACAAAAGAGCCACAGCATCAAAAACAATCGTTCAAATGCGCTAATGTTGTCAAACTAATACATTTAAAAGTGTTGTAAAGCACGCGTATTCGTATTTACGACAGGAGTAGTACCAACAGCGTGTCGGTCAAACGGCGCCGTGGCGGCGGTGCCCCGCACTCGGGGGGTTAAACTAGCCGTGTAAATAGAGCAGACAAAGGATACAATGGGGTAGCCAATCACCGGCTGGGCTTGAGATGGTTAACCCTTAATTGCGCGTAACTGAAACTTAACATAATCTTACATTCACTTGAAGGTGTTCAGCTGGAGATGTTATTAAATGGCTGTTTGCTACGCTGGCTGGTTACTACGTACTTGTTTGTCTATTACATTATACTCGTATTGTACCTACTTATTCTTAACAATGTAAAATAGTTCCACTTTTTGTTCTTACGTAGGACAGAATAGGCTACTAATAATAATGGTTTTCATGGTTAATATAACGTTTAGTAAATTATAACAGCCTTAAGCCCGTGGAGTAATCTGGAGCCACGGTAGCGGACCCCACCAAGACATAGTTCTTCCTACTAATATGCGAAAGTTACCTAATGCAAAGTGAACACTAATGCGAAAGTTTTATAATAAGTACGTGCGCGTGCGTCGTGCCCGTATGTTACTCTTTTACACTAGAATGGCTGAACGGATTACGTAGATAGCTGGACGTTTGGAATAAAACATAAGCTACAATTTATCCCAATATTCTCACTGGATCAGGACAAAATTTCATAATTGTAACCGCTCGGAATAGACATGAATTTTGACGCGGTGTTTTCTTCCGACGTTAATGGAATACACCTATTAGTCCACTCGATCGTGGCAAGGCAAAAAAATATAAATACGTAAAACAGACTGCGCATCGTAATCACCAGCAATCAGATCAGTAATCGTCAGTAAACAGATCTTGGGTCTGATCAAATCGGCCACCCCTGGAATACACGTTGTAATTTTAGGGAATTCCTGGGTTTCAATTTTATTTCTACGCGTGCGAAGCCGCAAGCAAGGGCTAGTGTAAGGATAAAACAAAAGCAACGTCATATTCAGTGAGAATTTCAAAAAAATCTTGGTAGGCACCTTGTAATACTCCAGATACATATTTGCTAAACTTGAATTCTCTAATTCCAGAGGCTTGTTATTTCCTGTTCTGTCAACTAATCAGCCAGTCAGTAATGTTACTGTTCGTAGTTAGATTTAACGCGATGATCCATTCGAGTTAGTTTCATTTCAACGTATTTCATCAAAAATATCAGAACATGTTTTTGCAAACTTTCTTAACATTATTTTGCAGTTACAACAACTGGAAATATGTACGTAAATAATAAAATCTGTCAGTAAGCCAATATTTAATTACAATAATTTTCGCAATTCCGAATAACCGACTAATGCCACCAAATCTAAAGAACATTAAGGGACTCCATAAAATGCTTTACGACTTCCCAACCGATTTCGGGCTGAGTTTTAAGCGATACATTTAATTTGTAATATTTACGGCTATTTCGTTGTCATAAAAACGGTTATGGGGCAGAAAAAGGCGGACAGCACAGGGGCTCTTGTAAATTTACTTCTGTTTCTGATTCAGAGATCGTTTTAATTAATTTAATGTTGCACAGGTGTTTATTAAATGTTATTATTATTAGTTTTGACTTTATGGATGTTTTTCACAAATCTTTAGATGTGTTTGTAATTGAATTTTAACTTGAAGTATTAAAACGACTAAAGTATTTCTCTTCCGATGCTATGTTTTCATTTCTCTTTTGTTTCGTCTTAATCAAAGGTCCTGGCAATCCATTTCTTTGTGTTCTTCGTGTGGATCTAATAATTTATTTTTCCTTACTTTTGGCATCCTTTATTCGGGCATAAATATTTTTAAACGTTATACCCTTGATGGCATACAATGTTAGTGTTTAGACATACGATACCCACTTTTCCTGCACGGTATATTATTACGGTAATTCGTTAATGGACTTTTTCAGTTCCCTTTGCAATGAGAAAATGGGCTACTAATGGATTTGCGATTGTTTATCCATTGTTTTTCCTTGATCTTCCGATCCCTAAATGCCGTTAAAGATAAAAATAGCGTGTAAAAGTATTTGGTGGATCGCGAGAGATGAAACTTTGCGAACAACGAAATGTATCCCTGTTTTTCGCAACCAAGTTTTCGCTGCTAATTAAGGTACATTGTTTCTCATACTTTGTTGTCTGATAACAGTTTTTTCTTTCTTTTCTTTTGAAATGTGTTGATCTTTCGGAACTCTGTCGCGGCGTCGTAATAACTTGACTCCTACCTGAGGCCATATTTATTTTTCACACCTCTCCTTCAGAAAAGTAACTTTTCCTCCCTGACGAGAGGGAGCAAAGTGCAACTTTTCTGTTCAAGGCTTTTCTAAGGATTTTATTGCAAATGCCATTTTTTGAAGTTGATAATTGTAAAGCCACGCCTTTGTCTATGCTGGTTGCTCATTAATAATACCTATTTAGTTTTTTTTTTCAAGTTTCTTAATGCTCGGTGTGAAAAGTTGTATGAGCAAAATTATTTTCATCTTGGGCGTTAACACTTGAATCCCTCATTACGCTCAGGATTCTTCTTTATACTCTATTGTAGAATCCTTCGCTACATTCTGGATTCAATGTACGCCCTCGCCGTAAATACACCATTTTGCTCCCTTGTGACACAAATTACTATTGTGGGCGTTCGCGTTCGCATTTACTATCTCTTTCTCATCCTACTACGCTTGACATAAGTATTGACAACGATTGTATTTCTAGAGGCTAGAGGCCGTATTGCTTAACATTTCTGACGCTCGCGATCGCAATCAAATGACAGTTTTCGCATACAAGTGAGCGCCAGAAACGTTAGACAAAACGGCCTCGGGTGGGTTAGATTAGACAATTTATAGCCAGGCCTTAATTTTTAACCCCCGACGCAAAAAGAGGTGTGTTATAAGTTTGACCGCTATGTGTGTCTGTCTGTGGCACCGTAGCTCTTAAACGGGTAGACCGCTTTGAATGCGGTTTTTTATTTGAAAGCAGGTTTTCTAGCGATGGTTCTTAGACATGTTTCATCAAAATCGGTTTAGCCGTTTTTGAGATATTGAACTTTGAAGTGACAAAGTCGGGAGTTTTCCAACCTTTTTGAACGTGATTTCAGTGATGACAAGTATGGCAAAGCTTAGGGACACTAACTGTGTGGTGTTACATCCGAAGATAGTATAGTAGTAGTAGTATAGTAATTATCTACTTAGCTACTTAGCTTGATATAATTATATCAAGCTTCTCTCACTCTTCGGGTTGCCTAACGAAAATGATCACTACTCACTTCTGAGAAGTAAATAAATGTTAATTCTTCAATCGTAACCAGCCAGGAACATACAAAATCAAAACAGTCCATCGAAATAGTAGTAGCCAACAGAATACAAACACCAGAAGCGGCTGAAGCGCGAAAAAAATAACAATTTAGAAAATCGAATTGTAATTTGCGTCCACCCCAATTTCTTTTTCAATCTTTATTCGAATTTCGAATTTGTGTTTTACGCCAGTCGTTAATCGTCGTTAATTGACGCGGCTCGGTCTTGTCTCGCCAATGACAAGTTGCTTATCACGGCCAATTTCGAGGCCTCGATCCCATGAACCCGCGAGTCGAAGCAGTCGGGTCTCCAGCTCATTGAAAATACAAACTGAAATATAGATGCACAGAAAAACCAGAAAAATAAGACCTGGGTTCGATTCTCAGTTTGTATTTTCAATTTGGGTTTTACGGGATGACCGTAAAAGTAAAAATTTGGAATTGAAATAAAAAATACAAAAAGATTCCAAAAAACCAATCTCCAGTTCATCTTAATTTGGTTGTGAATTTACTGCGCCGACTGCCTTTTGTTTTACGCATTATATCACCTGCCATTTGAACTGACTCAATCGCAATATCGCGATTCTCGGCTTATCCTAAAAGGTTTTTAAGACGGCATAGAATCTAATAATATTTTCGAAAAAAAATATAATTTTACTACGTCCTGAGTATTTTTTCTCCATAAAGTAGGCAGTAATTTCATTCCACTGATTGATAAGTTGATAATGTACTTCGAATAGACAATTAGAATTACGATTTCACTCTACATTTCAGCTCAAATACAAATCATTTAAAGAAAATATAAGAGCCATGCTTCACGACGCGGCCTATTCAATACGTATTACCCCCGCGCTGTTGTTGCAAGTTTTGAAAAATATTACAAACTTGTCACTGAGGAAATTCAAGCCAACAGATTATCCCCTCGTGCGGGGTTACTGATAGTCCCTGTCTGCAAGTTTAGCGTGAAATATTCTCCAGCAAAGCTACCTTTTCACTGCTGAGTGGACGTTTGACGATTCGATTCCATTAATAACAGGATGCATTTGTCAATGTAACGTAAAATAAATGAAGGTACTGAGACTGAAAGTGGAAAATCGTTGCTTTACTACGCTGCTATATAAACTTGCTGGTCAGATTTGGCGTCGCCCGGATGAAGTTTGTTATTTATTTCTGGCAGCTTGTCCTTAAATTTTCTTCTTTACAAACCTAGTTCCGACAGTTACGAACCCTTGAGACGCACTTGCGTATTGAGGGTTCCGTGCCAATTTGTAGGTGCCTTTGAGTATCCAGTGTTAACAGAGCCTTGTCTCCTAATCAAAATGTACGCATTATGGGATGGGCTTATCTTAAATTTGAAATAACAAAGACAGAAGAAAAAATGTACAAAAAAATACCATACCAAACTTCTTATACATTTCCTGTTATCTATAGGTAAAATAGGTATACAGCTATTTTCTGTAGGTATTCTTTTAAATAAAGAAAAACAAGAGGGGGATGGCTAATTTTTGTCTATATTTTACAAGCCATTTCTTAAATAACTTCAAGACTGTTTAGGTTTACTTATCTTAAAATTATAAAAGAAAAACTACTATTGAACGTATAGAGATTTCAATTAAAATGCTTTCATAAATGAACAAGAGATAACTAGACTTAAAACGTTTAGATTAACAAAAACGCCGAAAAATATATGGTATAATTTAAAATTAATTCGTGTTGTCTCTTAATTATGACTACAATGTAATTCATGTTTAAGTGCCTAACGCCTACCTTCATGAGTTCATGGCTGTTATGTATGTTAAAGGTTCTTGTCCTTGTCACACTGTCGACAATAGGCGAGAACCGAAGTAGAAATAAAATCCAAATAAAAATTGATACAAAAAATATTTTTATCGACATTTTATTTTACACTCTACATAGACAACAAAATACAATTTAAAAGTTTCTTTAACTTTTGTTCCAGGTAAGTTCCAGACTTCCAGTTTAGCAGACAATTAATCGATAAGGCAGCTGCAGCACTTGGGAGCGGCTGCCAAATATGCCAGGTGACATTTAATTTGTCCATGATCTATCTTATCTAGTTTCTTATTTTCTTCGCTTTTAATAGCTGTTGAATTTCAAGTTTTGTTTTTAAGACAGCTGTTTTGTAGAGAATTATCATATGGTATATTAATTGTGTCATTGAGTTAACCATAGATTATTTTTTCTTTCAAATTTGTATACAACTATATAGTAAATAATAAAATGTTAACGCTTTAAAGGAAAGAAATCGTATTCATTGTTCGAAAATCAATCACTTTTTATTGAATTTATTCCCAATTACAATTAAACGGACCAGTACCTATTGCTCCATCGTACTTTTATTTGGAACAACAAACAAACAAAGGCCTTTGCAAATGAAAAAACAACACCTATTTGATCCGTGTCCCTCCGCTGTCTACAGGTTGATAAATGAACCTCCGAGAAATAGATTTAGTTTCTGAAAACAAGGGATAATAAATAGCTTTCAATGTGTGTTCATGTTTAACCTTAAGACCCATAGACATAGACAACTTTATTTCGACATCTAACTTAAAATAATACACGAACCTTTACAACAAATATACAAGACCTTTTCATTGATAGTAAAAGCCTCCTTTGTCTATATGAACTAAAATTGTGCTTTTTTGAGATTTACCCGATAATACTACACGCACGCACACTAACGCTTCCACTTTCACCATTTCTTTCTGTCATACGGTATAAGGTGAGGGTTGAACAGTGAATACCATCGCGAGCGTCTACGCGTTATGCAATAGTTAAGGCTTCTAGACATGACAAGCCCGAATATAGCAACGGATACTTCTTATCCTAATAAATAGGTATGTATAAACTTCTTTGAACAGTGATAAATTGAGTCGTAAATCACGATGAAACACGCATAAAATTATGGTCTAGGGCAACTAACCATATGCGTACCACCGCCCTAAAATCCAAACCCGACCGAAGTCGTTTGTCATAGCAGCGGTGAATTGAATACATTATCCCTCGGAACTGCTCAACAAGTGCTCGAATAGAATACAGTAGCGTGGTACTAAGGAAGATCAAGGACCACATGCATTATGGCAAATTGAGAAATAGAAAGATACACTGGATAAGCTTTATTTGCTCTACGCATTTGCATTGTACGTACCTAGAGGACGGGAAAATTAGCTGTATAAGTCAACGCACGCAAAAAGAGCTCTGGGTGGCTAGTGGAGGGGATACGTTTGCGCATCTGTCAACTAACAAGCCAATGGTGTGACGGCCGCGCTTACGCTCCTACGCCCCCTCCCGCGTCCCCCACTGCTCCGCCGCCAATTTGGTCCGTATTTCGCTCACTGCGCAGGTATGTCGCCAGGAGCTCTTTTTACGTGCGTTGATTTGTACATCTACACATACCTAATTTAACCCAAGCGCAGCTATTTTGCATAGCATGACCCGCACTATAATTTTTGTCTTGGACCTCCGAAAAGTAACGCTTATTTAACTTCCACTTCTTTTGACCTTGAGTTACAATATGTAATGTAAGATATTGCGGGGTTGTGTAGCAAACAAGTTACTGTACCTACCAGTGATCGATCGTGCGCAGCATGTCCCTACTCTTAGTGAGTTGAGCACGATTTATCTTAAGTGCAACAACTTGGCTCTTAGCTGAAGGAATGGACTCCACTAGACTCGTTGATGTGGAAAATGAAGAATTTAGATAAGGGTAGGTACTTATTCTTATATCTCCTCTCGTATGAGGAAGGAAGAGAAGCAATCTTATAGCGATTCCCTATTCAGTAATGCTCGAATATGAATATGTATTATAGCGTGTGAACTTTACCTAGCTTACCAATATTGATTCTCTGTCTGCACGGTCCAGAATCAATACGTACTAAAAAAAAAATAACAAGAAAGTAAAACCGACTCCAAAAAAATAATAAAATAACAAAAAATGGAACCGACCACAAAAACCTTGAAAATATTTTTCTAGGTACCTACTAGCTCGAAGTCGGTGCCTCAGCACGAACCAGCAGGAGTAAAACAATCACCTACATACTGTGGGTTTCAAACCCTCCTACTGGGTCGTGCTGAGTCACCGACTTCGAGCAAGAATGTATCTAGAAAAATAGTTTCAAGGTTTAGCGATTTCATTATTTGTTATTTTTTTGTACTCGGTTTTACTTTTTTGTTAAATTTCTAAGTGATTGATTTGTGGCCAAAGTACATCTCACAAGGATTCCATTATACCCAAACACGGCTTATTTAAAGTATGTTGTTTTATAACAGAGTTCCGTTGCCTACCTTCCGGCTTCAGCATCAGATCAGTTCGAATCAAACTTAAAGCTTCTTCTTAGTCGCTTATCTAAGTATATTAATCATGATCATTTATAGACGCGCAAGCATTACTTAGCTTTGACGAGTTCCATGGGCCATCTACGGTCTTCTTCATCAGGTCCAGTTTACCAAATGATACTTTCTGAATGTAAATGCTTATCTTAATACTAAAAATGTCAAAATGGCCATAGGTGTTCCTATAAAATTTGAGGTTTGCCCTCGATTTCCCTAGGATCCCATCATCAGATCTTGACTTGGTGACTATGGGACCACCACAGAAGAATACAACAACAATCGAATAAAAACAGAATTTTGAAAATCGGTCCACAATTGTCCGAGTAATCGATGAACATACATTAAAAAAATACAAACATTGGAACGTAGAACCTCCGCCTTTTTTGAAGACGGTTAAAAAATAATATTAGTAAAGATGTAACTGACTGACAATTTTTGAATTAGCTTTAGCTTTTTATAATAAATCATAACACAATGCCATGCATTTAAATAGATTCAATGTACTTAATGAACATAAAAAATACAAACATTGGAACAAATAATATAACAAATAAATTGAGCCTTATTAACGCGTGGGTGAAATAATTAAAGACCCTACAATTTGAACTTCTTGCGTGAACTGTGTGATCGCCGCAAACCGTACAAAGTTGTTTATAGTTCTGGATCCCACCAACAAATGTTGGACTAGTTTCATCGCAAAACACATTGATTACTGCTAAGGGTTTATTCGGAGTTAAATTTTATTAACAGCGTCCTCTCTACGCCGCGTTTTTGTTTATTTCGACATAATTGCTTTGTATATTCACGTTAACTATGTGGTATTAAGTAATTAGTTTTAGTAGAGGTACCTATATAAAAATTAATGCATAATTTTAAGATAAGTACTAATGAATAAAGTAAGTTTATGCGACTCAAAGAATGTTTCAAGTTAATGGTGATGAAAAACACACAATATTTTGTCGCTACAAATATAGGAATTTTTGTACAACTCTAATCTCAGCTTTAAGATTTAGCCGCCGTTACGTTCTTGTCTGGTACATATGTGTATTTTTTTTAGCCTCCCAGTTTGCCCCATACTCGTACTGTGGATCGCAGGTGTTTTTCTTGACATTCTAATGTATTTTATCTACATGCATATCATAACTTCCCAGTTATATGTTCAGAAACGACTATCAAATGGCCTTTATTAAGAAACCTAGTATCTGCGGGTGCATCTTAATGTTCACATTAAAGTACAGTGCATCTTCATGTTTACATTAAAGTATCGGTAATACTTTTTTAACAATGCATATCTGTACATATTGTAGAAAACTTATGACATGCATGTAGATAATAATTATTATTCAAAGTCAAAGTCAAAGTCAAAATACAGGCCATATCTGAACATATTATAGAAAACTTATGATATGCATGTAGATAAAGTTATGTATGCGGCTATACATAATTAGGCATTAAAACACTCGTGTGATCTTATTATGAAACTCGCCTTCGGCTCGTTTCATAAAACCACACTCGTACTTTAATGCCTCTCATTATGCACCAGCCACATAAATAACTAATATGCGTTAGATTCACCTGGTGAAGTTACTCATAACCATAAGTACTGTTGCCATCCGACATCATAATTTATCCGCGTCACTAACTGTCACTTGTTGCGGCGATCCAGCTGTAAGTGTCACATATGCCTACATTAAGAAAGCCGTAACCTTAAGGGCTTACATAAAAACAGCTGTTTTATTAGTTAAATAAAACAGCTAGGCTTGTTAGGCAAATTAGTTTTAAATATTGATTATAAATATGTATGTTAGTCTGTAAGGTATTTATTGTATGGGCCAAGTTGCCCGAAATAAATGATTTTATTTATTTATTTATTTATTTATCGATGGCGGAGTCACGCCTTTTAGTATTTCGAAAATATTATTATAAAGTAACAGTTGGAAGGCCGAGAAAAGTTTCGTTAAAAGGTACAAGAAAAAGCGCTTAAATCTTTTGAATACTCTGTGGTTGGTTTAGAAATACAGACTGCCATTAAGAGAGTCTGCTATGAGCTTAATTAAAGTTAAGGAAAACAAATTGAAACCTCGATTTTTTTTTCGAATCTTTTGTTTCGTACGTGGTTCATGTTTAAAACAAAAAACCGGCCAAGTAATCGTAAGTGTCGGACTTCGTACATTTAGGGTTCTGTTCTGTACCAAATGAATGTAAAATAGAAATAAGCCGTCCGAATGGCAGTTCTGTCGCATTTTAGCACAAAATGAAGTTGATTGTAATAAGAGAAATGAGGGCATCTCAAAGTAAAATTATGATTAATCAATTTATTGGTATTTGTTAGTAAAATATACGTAATAATAAATATTATCACAAGTTCATATGTCAATAGAAAGTTAAAACATTCTACAGTAGCACATTTTTGTAAAATGTTTCATTCGTTTTTTTCCAAGGTTATTTATCTGCTCAACGAGTTCTAAACAACGATATCTTTTAAAACAAGGCTTTGGTTCATCAAGGTACTTTAAAAGTGAAAATTTGAAGAATAACTTCAACAGTTTGGCTGTATAACCTCTGTGCCAGACGGACGGACACGTGAATGACAGCAATAGGTTATTATTCGTAGGCAATAGGGCTCCGCTGGGATCCCAGGCTAAAAAAGGAAAATCTTGATGATGGAACTCCTCCACTTGAATAAGAAGCAAATCAAGTTGTCCGTGTTATTTAGTTATCGTATTACCAAATAAATCTCAACTGCACAATGTTGCCGCCACATAGTGTTATCTTTATCTAAGTTTATTTACAAGAAAGTTTTGTTATGCACGTCACCTGCACGCGGAGAAGAGGAAGTTAGCTACCCGCTAGAAAATTCGACGTAAGTTACAAACAACC
This sequence comes from Choristoneura fumiferana, assembly GCF_025370935.1. Classification (NCBI taxonomy): domain Eukaryota; kingdom Metazoa; phylum Arthropoda; class Insecta; order Lepidoptera; family Tortricidae; genus Choristoneura; species Choristoneura fumiferana. Next base: position 17,385,238 of record NC_133483.1, read on the forward strand.
CACGTAACTTAGATCTTTGAGTGTAAATAATAAAGCGGTATGTTACGTAGGTGCTCTTGCGTTTTCAATTTACGGTTTTAGACACAACAGGTGTTATGTTGGCATATATTTAGTAGTACGTACTTCATTAACATTAAAAAGTATACACTTCAAAAAAAGAGATATAAATTATTGGTTGCGCGTTCATTCACATCACACACATCAGCATCACTTTACTAGTATCTGTTAAAGTAGTATACATTTATTAATCTTGTTAATAATACGTAAACCGCTTAAAAGCTCGACTCACGATATAGTACAACCTTGCCTCAGTAAGCCATGATTATAGAGGAGCACCTGATGAACCAAGGAAGTCGCTGGATCATTTATTGCGAAAAGGTTTTAATGCGGTCGTGCTCATGATAGTTTACCCGTAGTAACTTTTTCTTAATTCCTTGCCTTTCGCATCTTTGGAGGAACGCTGATGGAACGCTGTCCTAAGATATAGTCCCAAAGATTTCATATAAAGATTATTTGCAGCATTTCATATTTATATTGCTGTCCGTATACTCGTAATACTATCTGTTTGTTCCGAGACGTATCTGGTTTTCCAATCCCTTGTAGCATTAGCTAGCCTGCTTAGAGGTAGATATCGAAATGGCTTGTACTTACCTACTGCAACGTCAAAATTTCCCAATGAAAATTTCATAACCATGTTACATTTTCTTGGGGAAAAGGAAATGGCTCTACTTTAAAATTTAATCATACGCTGCTGGCTGTTTACAAACCGAGTACCGAAGTTATATTAACAGCGATTAAGTTGAAAGTTGGCAATCTGTAATGTGTGCGAATTTCATGTGGTCTCGTAACAAAGGTTTTCTGTATGAATTTCACAAAGCTTAAGTTGAATTTTAGTTTGTGTCAGAATAGTTCGTTTCCCTCTTAATTATGCCGAATGAATTCGAAATGAAACGCGAATTCTTCTACAAAACTATTTGTTTATACTTCCATTATGTTATTTATGTCTATTACATTATAGCTCAACGTCGCTTTTGATTTGTTTTTCTCAGGAGATCCATTTGCTGCAGCGCAGTGCACTAAAACTCCTATATAAGTAGGTCCTATAAGACATATACATATACGTGAATGGATAGCTAATGTTTTAATTATTTAACCGGAACTGAAGCAATAGCACTTTCAGTTGACCTACATTCACAGTGAAACTGGTACACTAGTTTTAACTCTTCGATCTGTATGCAGTTGGGTAATTGATCCTATTTGTACGAAGAACATGGAGTGATCTCTTTCCCTTACGTCAGTCCACATCAGCAGGGCAAAGTTTTCAATCATCGTGCATGTTTTTTTTGGTTGAGTCGCCTTAAGGGCCGTAGACGTTAGGTCCTTGCGTTTGTTTACTTTATTTTAGTCATCGTGCTTGTTATCTCTGATCTCATATCTAAATTACATATCCAAAAACTTATAAATAATATGGATACTGGTTTCAGTTGCGATTACAATGCGCTTTTTGTTGAGCAATTGTCTAAGTCTAAAACTATAATGTTTAATAGAATCTTTGGTAATTCTTGGTATCAACACGGCATCCTCAATCATGCATTATTATTAGTATGAAAAATAGTTTACTTCCTATTCTCAGATCTACCGAATATACACAAATATAAATTTATATACACAAATATATTTCATAAAAATCGGTCAAGCCATTGCGGAGGAGTTTGGTCACAAACACTATGACACGAGAATTTTATGTATTAAGAAAACTAGCTTTTGCCCGCGTCGTTAGTACTATTATATATTCTGTGCCCGCAATGGAATTCGGTTATCGCGCGCTGTTCCCTCGAGAACTGTGCATTTTTCCGATATAAAAAATAGCTTATGTCACTCTCTGACCCATAAACTATCTCTATGTCCATTTCATGACATGCATTACTATTTTTTATTATTTTTATTATTCTTCTTATCCATGTCACGTCATGTCACAAGTAAATATTTTCTTTCTTTCTATGCCAAAAATCACGTCGATCCGTCGCTCCGTTTCGACGTGAAAGACGGACAAACATATAAACGCACCATGACTTGGATTTATTAGTATGGATTATTGTTGATGACCAAATGTTTTGCCACAGAAAGAAGAGTACGTAAATCATATGCTACTTGAGAAGTTTCGCGATGTTTTAAAATTGCTTGTTAACCCAGCGATCCTTCCTGGTGCACCCACGGATGTAACGAGCATTCCCGCTTGACCCCAATACAAGGTTCAGCGAAGTGTCCACATAAATCTTACAACAATAGTTCACCATCCATTGTACAGTACACCTTAGCGATTTAGTACTTGGTGCGCTTCCACTGTATTTTATTGTAAAACGGTGCTTCGTTTGTTGTTGGTGCATTTGTAGTCGACTTACACATCAACACAAATCATTCTGGCGTTTGCGTCTTCGTGAGTTACTATTTTTAGAGCGATGTATCTACCACACACATAAAAATGTAACAGTATATCAAGACAGTACAACTGATCTACGATATTTAAACACTCTTTAGCGCCCTTGAAAGTTGGACTTACGTTTACGATAGTCACTATTCTTAATGGAGTTTCATCACTTAGTGTATAAATCTTCTTATTATTACTTTTTGACCAATTCTAGTAAAACATTATTCCCATATAACGTATACTTTCTAATTATCTCACGCTAAACTTGTTTTAGTGTACATTAATCAAGCTAAACCCCTCGCGAACCTACCCCGTTGCGAATTTTATGTACCTTTAAGAAATGCGTAAAGATAGCGCTGAAGACTTCTTATCTAACCTTGCCTACAGCGACTTGCGCACTTCCCCTGTTTATGCTTATTAGTTTATATAAGAGCGCTTAATTTTCGCCTTGTGCTCTAAAATCTTGTATTAAAGTTGTATACACAATTCCTGGAGTCTGGATTATCCAGAAGATTTTCATGAAGTCGTAGAGTATACTGAACTTCATTAATTTTGATGACAAAGTCGACATATTTGTTAACGACGACCACAAACTCCTTGGAAATTTGCTTTATTGTATCTTTTTATCTTATGCTTTCTCCCCGATTAAGTTAGCTCCGAACTTCGAACTTGGCTTATGCACAGTCAAGCTGAATATAATTAGTCTCAACAACTTCGTGAACATGGGAAAATTTGAACGTGCCTTCAAACATTTCGCCATCCATATTCCGCCGCAGGCCGCATCCGCTTCTCGCATTAATATAGAGAAATAATTATCTGCCAATAGCGGAACTTGCGGGTTAACTCATTTCCAAGGACGTGACCGTCGTCAGCCAACATTTCCTTTGCCCATAACTTAATATGTCGATCTTGCTTTTTACTAGTATCCTCATCAATTCCACAAAATAATAAAATGAAATAATTCCTCCACAGTTGAAATCCTCGCGATAACATCTCACTAAACGACTGTCAAGTCAAAAGATAAAAGAATATTCCATTATCTCAAAGGAAATTGATTAATCCATCTGCCACGACAGCGCTCTGTTATTTAATTTTTTTCAGCGTCTTTCGTTTTCATTAACGATCTCTGTCCACGTAAAATAATAGATAACCACCTCAGTATTTTCTTTTAATATTAGATTTTCTTTTAAACTAGCAATTTAGTGTTGCGTAGTTCAGTCAGCGTGACGCCGTTTGGACTTACATGTGTGTCATCGAGAAATATGTAGTGTGGAGAAACGCGAGAGCGGCTCACGGTCCGCTGAACGGTTTTTTACGCGGGCGCCGCGGGCGCAGTGCTAGCGGGCGGCTAATGTAACTTTTATAACTTTACTTTTGGATGTGCATCGCGCCGCGTGCTTTGATGCAGGTGATATAAAAATACAATCACAAATCGGTACGGGAAAAATTACTTAAGAACGTTATTTCAGAAGTCATTCATGTTCTACATCGCGCTATCAAAGCCTAATGCATAAATACAACTTCCTTTCCTCTTTCTGCCTGAAGAGAGATCTCTGTATTGTGGCCCCTCCCCACATATTGGTGACCCTTGACATTTGACAAAAACGCAATATTTATAGACATCGGTTATCATTATCAAAATATTATTGAATATATTTGATTTTCAATATTTCAGTCTGTGAAGGTTACACGATAATTCTCTCGTCATTTGGCATTCTTAGCAGAATGATGGGAGTGACCTGACGTGACGCCAGAATTAGCGTGTAACCGTGTAGCGTCGTATTGAAACTGAGGGCTTACTCTGGAGTTAGAAAATCGAAGTTCGTATCGTACTGTCCCTCTCGCTCTCGTATTAAATAGTATAAGTGTCAGAGGGACCGAACGACATGAACTTCGATTTTCGAATTTCGTAGTAGCCCTGCTGTATTCTCTCGCTGGACGCCGACAGTCGCGCGTGCGCCGCCCCTTATCATTGCGCGGAGGCGATCTGCGCCGGCGCGTGCGTTCACGTAAAAACGCTTATTAATTTTTTTTCTCCCTGACCGCCATTTAAATTGCTAATCTCTACCCACAACCAATTTATATCGCGCCGGTCCTCCACATATTTTTAAGACAATATTAATTGTATTTACTTGCATGTCATTTAATGTTCGCTTGCATGTCTATGTCCGTTAGTGTCAATAACACGTTTATTCTATTTTTAAGTAAACTGTACTGTAATCGATCTTCAATAATCTATTACTGTAATTTTTTACAGTTAGTAATTTTACGACTAGAATGTATTAGGAATGCAAATAACGATTGGATCGTAAAATTAATAATGTTGAAGTGCAATAATTTCGTGAGTGTACATAAAGATGTTAAGACGCGAATGCATGGCAGTGCGTCAAGACAAAAAGTAAATCACGAGGCAGTCACAAAATTAAAATAATTTGAACAAGCTGTAATTTCCGAAAACTTTATGTAATTGGATAATGTTTACTAACTAACTTTAAGAGCTGCTTACGTGTTCAAACGACCAATTTGCTAAAATAGAACTATAATTTAAATTGTCTGCTCAACTTAATTTCCTGCATGTGACTTAGTATAACTTTGGTGGTTGCTGGTTGCGGTTGCTTTGTGTGGTTTAACGCCCGGTCACGACCACGTGCGATCGGCGGTGCGGCGAGCGTTTTTACTGTTATGCGTGTGCTGGGTTAGGCTAGTAAAACTCACATTTCTAAAATTTAGATTTTTTCTAAGAGTGCTCTTTCCGGAAAATGTTCACTCCAAAAACGTACCTACGCTTTTGGAATATAAAAAGTGTACTGGGAAACTTAAGGTACCATCTGAGGAAGTGAACCCATTGCGAAGTGCTCTTTTGAGGTAGCGATCCTTCCAAAGAAGCACCTTTAGAAAAACACATTACGGAAAAGTGGATATTATGATGAGGTTAAGCTTTGCAAGGTAACGACTCCTGCGCTTCGCTACGTTTCGGCTGCGCTGTGAACAGAGAAAACGCTCGTAGTCGGCGGTCGCGTGTATTCGTGGCTGGCCCGTTATACTTCTAAAACCAAAGATGATTGGTCTCGCGCGACCAATCATTCATCTAAGTTCTAAAACATTTGTTTCGATTTCCTGGTGAAAACTAAATAAAGGTTAACCAAAAATATATGACTATTGTCAAGAGGGCGCTATTGTTCTTATTTATATGGCAATAGTTCAGTATAGTCGAAACAATGACATATTGACTTGTCTACAACGTTTACCTGTTAGCTCTGATGTTAATTTGGTTTTGTAGTGAAATAGTTTCATTCCCCAAGCGTTTTTTTTTTCAGTAGTTTATTATTAAACATTATTTACAATGATCCGTTGTTGACTACTAATCGTTTTTGGGAATTTTTGTTATTGTTCAAATAAACCGCTACAGTGACACTGACAATCATTAGAATTATTGCCAGTGTAAGAATTTAGTTCCAATGAAATTCCGCAACATGGCGAATAGTCATATATTTCTGGTCAGGCTTTAAATACCTGAACCATGAACGCACTTGCTTTCGTATCGATCGTTAAACCTCAAGGGTGGCTTCATCAATGTAATGGTGCTGATATTATTAGTAATTAATTAGTGATTTAGTGAGTGATGAATTTATGACTCAAAAAGACTGCCAAGCTTCTTTCGACGTATTCTTCTTGGAAGTCATGACCTTCCGAAAGCATTCGAAAGCAAAAGATTTTGATAGAACCTAACGACTAAGACTACGTGGCCGCGTGGTCTTTGTCTGGTCTTTTCAGAAAATTATTAAACACCAAATTAGGTGTACCAACCCATACGAAAAATATCAACCAATAGGGATTTATTCGTAACGAATTGAGATTTTTACGAGTAAAACTTTTTTTCTACCGAACCGCGACAAACAAAATATCCGAATACAGATCTATAGGTAATATCTTATTTACTGACCGAGTAACGTTCCTAAATTAGTAGATTTGACTGTGGCTAACGTTTCACAAGCCAATTACTTTAAAGTGATTAATTAAAACTGACATCATGCAATTAAAATTGCACTAGGACTGGCGTTGCCTAAGTACTCTGGAAGATAATCTATGTTTATCAGCTAGACACAGCAAAGTGGCGGGCACATACCTACTTGTTTTAAGTATATATGTTTTTATTTGTAACCGTATGCTGCAACCTATCTTTAACATTTTTAACCGATGATACTAAGCTTTGACTATGATGCTACAAACTTCTTGGAATAGGTTTGGTGAGTCGGCGAACCCCAGATTGGTATACCTTGACCAGAACTTGAAAGCGGTACCAAAAATACCGGTAGGTTGTACATACATCTTTAGTACTGACGTTTTCGGTATTAGTGCTTAAAACTAGACCGAAAATATCGTTACCTATCTTTTAACCACCTGTACTAGTAAGCGAGTGTATCACACCTGTAACTTTTTGTCAGATAAAAGTAATGCCGTCTTTGTTTATTCGGACAAAACAAACAGAGCCGGCATCACTGATATCCGTCACTTAAAGTTAGTCGACAAGTGTAACAGGCTCTAAATATGTTTTATGATTTAGCCTCAGGTTTTTGCGCTTTGCTGAGTGTATGCGTCCTTAAGTAGCACAGTAATGGACGGATTGATTGATTATCTGGGTAGTTAAAGTAATCGTTTTGTGTTTGTTATTTATTTTTAACCCCCGACGCAAAAAGAGGGGTGTTATAAGTTTGACCGCTATGTGTGTCTGTGTGTCTGTCTGTCGCACCGTAGCTCTTAAACGGGTGGACCGAATTCAACGCGGTTTTTTTTTATTTTAAAGCAGGTTTTCTAGCGATGGTTCTTAGACATGTCTTATCAAAATCGGTTTAGCCGTTTTTGAGATATTGAACTTTTGGTTGGTTAGGTTATTTACAATAAAGAGTTACACACATACATTAATCCAATATTTTACATTGCATTTTGAGTATCAGGTCCATTATATAGTTCTGTTACCTGTGATCGAGAATTATTGCGTTAATGTAATAAATGGTTCTTTAATCATTGTACCTGAAACTTTTCAACCCATATTTTCCATACTTGGACATCTAACAGCTAGCACCATTTACGATGTCTACGCCGCGTGACGCGCGCGATCCCTTACGCATGTGCAGTAAACAAATCGCGTACGCGCATTACATAAACATGGTATTATTTAATTGCACATTAACGCCGGTCAACATCTCCCATTCTGATAAAAAAAGTCAATAACGGACGCCCAGCTGTATCGTATCCAGTTAGCGATATGCTCTAGTTCTTTTACTACCGCTTGCCTTACCTCTCAGTTTAATCAATTCTTGAACAAGAAAAATTGCTTTGAGGTGAAGTTTTAAGTGCACTAATATGTCTTCTGGTTAATCCATGTGTTCTCGTTTCAGACTAGGCCTTTGCATGTCTAATTTAATTATCATCGTGCTTAATTGCTGTTCGGTTATTATTGGAAATCGCAGCTAGAAATTCTTAGATTACTTTTTTTTTTATGGTATAGGGGGAAAACGAGCAGGCGGATCGCCTGATGGTAAGCGATTACCGTCGCCCATGGACACCTGCAACACCAGAAGAGTCACAAGTGCGTTGCCGGCCTTTAAGGTAGGAGTACGCTCTTTTCTTGAAAACTTGAAGGTTATATCGGTCCGGGAATACCGCAGGCGATAGTTCATTCCAGAGTTTTGCTGTGCGAGGCAGGAAATTTCTGGAAAAACGCACAGTAGAGGACCGCCAACCATCTAAATGGTGAGGATGGAAGTGTTGTCGCGTAGGTCGGTGGCGAAAGGATGCGGCAGGGATCAACCCGACGGACTCCTCGGAGCACTCCCCGTTGTACATGCGATAGAGGATGCACAGTATTACTGTTTTCAATATGTGAGATAATGAGTATTATTAAACCGAGTGTTAAAATTGATTTTTGTAACTGCTTTTTTTTTTAGTTTCAATTGACAAACGAGCGTGATTGGCGTTGCGTATTGATTAAAAAGTTAATACTTATCTATCATGAAAACGTTAAACTAAGTCGCGTTCGTGTTTGAATTACTAATGGTTCGATTATCATAAATAAAAGAGTTTAAATCAAACTGTACTTGATCACGACTGTTCATTTGGTTTGCCATTACGTTCCAGTGACCAGATTGCGACGATTTAAATGATTACTGAGAAATTTGCTGTTGCAGTAAGTAATGGCGTAGGACAAATTTGCGTATTCATAAACGCTGTGTTCATTCACATGAATATTGACAACACTAAGCCATTAGGTGGTGTTTACCAACCCCCTGATAGAACTAATGTGCCGTGGCACGGATCAGATTAGGGCCTAAATAAATAAAGTGAAATACCTACCTCGGTGTTAGTTCTACGCGGGACTAATCAGTGTCATTCATTGGTTTACGATTGAATGGTTTACATAACAGAGGTTTTGGAACCCTCGCAGCTAAAATAAACGTAGTTTGATTTTGGCTAATCTCGTTCTAGATACAATTTTCAGGAATCCTTACAGGATTAGCGATTCACTTCAGTGTTGGTGCTATTTTCTTGTCATGCCATATTGTTTGGGATGTTCGGACAATGACATGTTAGAACTACTTTTATATTCAGTATTCACTAAGTTTAGTTCAAAACAGATTATTCTGATTTTCAGTCTACTAACACAATGTATGCTGCGTCGTTTTACCGCCCAAACTTCTTCAAACTTAATCTATCACCTCGATTACATGGATGGTACTAGAAACTTCGAGCACTTTACGCACCAAGTACAATTTGCTGGAGTTACAGTTAGGAACGTTCTAAACTGTTCGCTATTCACAGAGAAAATTCAATGTTCTTTTAGCTGAACGGTGGATGTGAAAACTGCGTCATATTTCTTAACTTCCTCGTGATATCTGGTGGATCTCGGTCCTGCTGGTGAAATATTGTAATTGAGATCGCCCGCTGGCCTGCACTTACGCAACTGAGACATCGTTTTTGGAGTTTCAAATTGGGCTTGATTTAATGTTAGCATTAGCATTTTGGTGGCTTACCTGCATCTTATTTCGGTAACGTTAACTACAACGTATTTAACTGTGTTTCACCGTTAATTGTCGTTTGAAGCGTTATATGTATTATAAATGTTAGTGTACCTAACAAATAACGCAAAAATCTATACCATTAGCCATTATGGGACGTTATGGATATTTAGGAAGTTTAATTTTGTGATTTTACTTGTCAATACGTTTAAACAATCTCTCTGGATCACCATACTTCTTTTTTTGCTTGTTTAAAAAAAACATGTTAAGCAGGCAGACGAGCTCGCAGCCCATCTGAAAATCAGACGAAAAGTGGAAACTGAGGTCTATATGGACATTGGACATAAGGCAACCAAAGACAGATAGTCTACGGCGACTCTATGCGCTGCTTACCCTGAAGTCTAGATGGATTGCCTCTACGCTAGTAATTTCACTGGCAAAACCGGCTATTTTCGCTATAGTTACAAGTTATAATGTAGTAGATAAAGAAGCATCTGATGAGGTTGACCCAAAAATATAAGAATGTACTGACCTAACAGTTTAATTTAAAAAGAGACTTAATTGGGTAATGGGTAACTTAAGTTTTCTGGGATGATCCATGTTATATATAGCTCACTCCTGTAGATAGATATTTTTTGTCACTTGCCATACAACGACACATACGTACATATACACACCTACACACACGTACGTACGTATGGTGACATTTGACAACTGACAGCTGTCAGTCCGAGCTTTTTTTAAAAATCAAACAGACCAAGGCACAAAACCTATTAATCCGACGAAAGGTGTGGTTTGCCGAAATAAAGTTTCAATTTATTTTTACAAAAAAACGGAAAGTGAAAAAAAAAACTATCTAGAGTGGTGAGCTAAATCATAAGTCTACTATCGATAAAAAATGTAATTTGGACCACCCTACAAAACTTAAGGTACCCGATTGTTACATTTTCTCGTCCTAATATAATGTTATTGTTGTTTCCACTTATACTTCAGAAATTAACTAATTAACCGATGGACGGAGCCCAACATCGCAACACTGTTCACTCTTTACCAATTTAAAATTAATTACGAAACAATTTTAGGGCGTTCCGTTGCGCACACAAACAGTTTCATAGGCCATAAACCTAATTACAAGGCTATTCTACATATATGTGCGCTTTACATCTTAACTTTTGTACCAATTAGCAGGGTAACCTCGGATTTATTCGCTATGCGACGTTGTTTAATATATATAATATATTATTAAAGCTTTCCTGCTTAGGTATAGCTATACATTAATGGCAGAAATATTTTCCAAAGGTGTGATAGGTTACTTAAGGGGCTCCTAGACGGGCCATATTTTCACTGCAATTTGTGGCTGGCAACTATTGGTGTCCCTCTCTTACTCACATGTTAGACAGTGACACCAATAGTTGCCGGCCACATACTGCAGTGAAAATATGGGCCCCTTTAATTGATCAAAACCACTAGCATGTGCCACTATGTTAGAGTCATTTTACGATGATTCCTGTGAGACTCCTAAGTTTTCTATGGTGATTTCAAATGATGTCAAAACGTAGCAAATAGTTTGGTTACAATACAATAACTCTTTATTGAACACCAACACACAGTAAGCAGTAAAAAAACACAGATATATAGAGATACATACTGCCTCAGTGATTATCGTATGGTTTATATCAATCCAATTTATATAAAATGTAAACAAACCGATTTTATCAAAATTCTTGTATAAACACCCAGTGCATCGCATCAATAACACATTCATCTATAATTCGTATCTTTTATCTAGACGTATAATCACTTTTTTCACCAAAATCCACTTGATTTAAATATTTAATTTTCATTTGAAAAATCTTCGTCAAAATCTGACGTTATTTCTTGAATGAAACATGGGTATAATCTGTAATAGCATAGCATAGACTAGCGTAGAGACGGTGGAAAATTTGTCATTTTGAAAATCGAATAATGCTCGATTTAATAAGCGATTTTTATTTACCTACGTTAAAAGTACAAAATAGTTACTGCTTTTATAATTGGATAAACAGTCTTTGAAATTAAATCGAGTATTGTAAATAATAAAATAGACAAAAATACTTTGACCTAATGAATTAATCAATTAATCGATTTACTGAACAGATTAATGACTGCACTAGATTCTAGGTTTTCATATCACTAAATGTCTATGGTCGGATAAATGGCGTCTTTGTTTACACTTTTCATAAATTGGATTGATATAAACCATAAAACGACTACCTTAATGCTTTTGACAGTTATCTCCATTACGCAGATATTGTCTGTAACTAACTTTTTCCCGGGTCGAGGTCGAGTGGGGGTTAAACAACCCTCGTTTTCACAACTTTTATATACTCTTTCCACACCATTTTGAAAACGGAAAATGAAACATGCCTCTATAACATTTTGTGACCTCACAAGCCGGCTATCGTATATTTTTATAGCATGCACCTGACACAGTGGTAAAAACGCGTGACGGTAAAATAATATTTTTATGAACGAATTCCGGTGCTTTTAGGGTTCCTTTTAATAGTGCCATTAGTACTATATTTAGATTATAAATAACGCACGAGCTTCCCGCCGCGGCTTCGCAAGGGTGCACATTTGACATAAATGATACAAATCATCCCTACAAGCATCTTCCGTCTCAGTCACTCACTTTTTTATATGAAGATTGTTTAACCACAATTTTTTACTTTTATAAAATTCTTCAAATAATTTCCTTCAGAAGACCCTTGCCCTGATAATCGCAAACAAACGTAAAAAATAATTAGGTAAATTCGTTAATTATTTTTTGTTAAACTACAAATTGACGACCTTTCCATACGAGTACGTGATGTAATATTTTCGTCAAATAACTTCAGGACGTACGCATGACTTCAGCGTAACCGCCTAATCATTTACCTATTGACTCGAAAGTGTCACGCCACAGTCATAAATCTTAATGAAAAGAGGGTACGCGAAAGAAACCTTTTTTTACTTTTATAAAAGTCTTCAAATAATTTCCTTCATAAAACCCTTGTCCTGATAATCGCAAACAAAAGTAAAACATAATTAGGTAAATAGGTGCAGCCGTTTTGACGTGATGTGTTTATATGCATTCGTTAAGTGATTTTTGTTACACTACAAATTGACGACCTTTCCATACGAGTACGTGATGTAATATTTTCGTCAAATAACTTCAGGACATACGCCTGACTTCAGCGTAACCGCCTAATCATTTACCTATTGACTCGAAAGTGTCACGCCACAGTCATAAATCTTAATGAAAAGAGGGTACGCGAAAGAAACCTTTTCTAATTAATTGTCAAGTGCTCTTTTGTTTTGAGAAGCTTTGCGGAACCCATTGTTTTTATTCAAAGGTGCTTACATTTTTAAGCCGCTTGTGCAAAACGTTTTCCCGGAGGTATTCCTTTCATACCAGCTGACACTTGTAAGCAGATTATTCGTAATGCGTGCTGAACTCTACCTTTGTTTGTTTACCGAATATGAAGCGGCATTTACAACGCATGTTTGATAAGGATAACGGGGAAGTCCTTCGAGAATTACTGTAAGTAGGTCGTAGACTTTTTTTTGGTTATTTGGAGACTTAATAACCTATATTTTTGATGAAGTGTCTATCCTCTAATTCATAATAATTATCGTGAACTCTTGTTAAGCTTATGTTAACTTGACATTCGTTTACATTTACATAGTGGCTGAAACAGTACAATCTGAGGAAAATTACCCTCAAATCGTTTGTAGTGGTGATTTAGAGGGTTGGAAAGAAGTTTTGGCCAACGGCAGCAGAAGATGTTACAATGAATTAAGAAAACTGTAACAATAAGATTACATGTCATTTTTCGTTTAAAGTGAAAACTGCAAAGGCGTCACGCTGAATGATCTATGCTTGTCATTATCATGCATAGTGGCCAGTAGGCTAATCTACGTTCGAGGCACTTTGCATTACTTTCTTGTTTGCGTTACAATGTTTTATAACGAAAAGAGAAATAGTGAAGATTTTTTTTTTTATGTTTTAACCTCTGAATAGTATTATTCTGGAATTCCTGAAATGGATTCCTGAAATTCCACAGGTCTTGTGGATTCGCTTCCACTTGATAGGGTCCAATTGATTACTTCCATTTAGTATGGCTCCCAGTATAGCTGATTTCAAAGAACAACAAGTCCCACAAAACATTAAGCCCATTTACACTTAATGATAAGACGTACTCCTGGTAAATTATCCATATAGCTATAGTTAGATATGATGTGTAAGCGTGTAAAACTCACCTTCGCCTTCTGATGTAGCTCTTTTTCCGGTCGTGGGTCGGCGGGTCGCTTGCGTACGCGCCGCCCTCGACCTCCGCACTATGCCCCGACCCCATGCTACCCCATACCACAGCACACACCGTCACTAACACAGGCCACCTGCGACACCCTCTCAAACAAAAAAAAAACACTGCGACAATTTAAAAATAAAAACGTTTTCGGCCTGTGCCAATGGTCACTGAATAACAGTTTTTGGATTGGTTACGTAGGTTTAGGGTGTCGAGGTTTTCTCCGCCGCGTTGTGCCCGGGCGGTACGCGACGCGAATGTGAAGCGTACCGTCGCAAGCGCAGCGCGCGCCCGCCTTACATTCTTAATTGTTGGCGCAAGTGCCGAGAGATGGGACTCTGTGGTGCTATTCAAGTGTAATTGGTAGAGTTTTTGCTACATATTGTTGCAATTTACGGAGTTGCCGACCGGACTGATTATAAATTCATTGTTTACTGTAAATATGCATTGAAGATTGGAATATGGAGACGGATTTATAGGGTGTCGCGCACGCAATGCAATCATTTAAAAAAGTCTAAGACGTTGACGTGGACATGTTACATTGCAATAAACAGAAATTAAATATTCAAATTACCACTTTAACTTCTCTAGCAAGTCAAGATTAATAAGAAATATGGGTACTAATTACTATATTTAAAAGTTAGTAAGTAATGTCATTTCTGATAAACCAATAAAGATGAAAGTACGATTTCTAACATTCTAACATGACATACCTTCGAGTAGGTAATGGGTGTTTTATTAGCTCAATTTAATGCAGTTTGCCCATTAATTTAAAGAAGCGATTATAATAGAATAATCAAAAGAACCTTGTTTAAAGGCATTACCAACTTATTATATAGATAATTTATTGATTCAGGTGTTACTTTGCGGAGGTCCATATCAATGAACTAAAAGAATTTCTTTGCTCACCCGCGTAACTGCGCTAAAAAAAGGTCGCGGTTAAGGTCGCGGGTGAGCAAAGAAAAACAAAATTATTTTAGCTCACTAACTTATAGACTATTACTCTATAACAAAAATAATCTGCTAAGCCCTTTCTTACGTCCTTGTATGAAAAAGTGGGATACATAAGTTAAGGAACCGACCGCGCTTGTTGAAATGACTCTAACTCTCACATAAAAGAGTAGAAATAAAACGAGACCGAAACTGGCATATTTTTACGTAAAATGCTGGAATATGGAAACCATTTTGTACGGAAATACTGTGTTCCTTGTTCATCCGTTAGTCTACAACACATTTTCAGTGCCCAGTGACTATACCTATCTCTGTATTTCGCAATCCTCCTACTGCTTGCGCCGGCGCGCTAATTGTCGCGATCCGCCTCGGAACTCGCTTCGCTCTCGTTTCTACTAATTACATGAGCTGCTGCTTTCCCAATGGAAACGTCGCGGAAGGAGCCGTAATCGATGGCTGGATGGTGACAATGCGACACAATGTCCGGTTCATACCGATGGGATCTTGAGACCGGAAACAGCATGATGATGACAGTCGATTGATTGCACCTTGACAAGTTCGTATGTAACACTCGGATAACCCAGTCGCAGAGCTTCTGCTGCCCTTATCAAGATTGTTTTTGACAAGTGCGGCAAAAGCTGACTGCAACAGTTCCATCCACCGAGTGTCACACACAAACGTTTCAAGATGAATGGCTCTGAACATGAAAGCGCTTTACTATTACACCATTAGTCTTCAAACTTGAAACTTGAGACTATTGAAGAAACCTTTTTCTTGCATTGACTATGGTAAAGGTTTCGCCTATTCGAGACGATTGTGCCTTTAACAGGTTCCCTGTCCCGAAGCAATGTGCAGCGCTCTTTTTAAGACGCCCCCATAGTAATGATAAAGTAATGTAATATCCCCATAGTAATTTTTATTGGTTATCTAAACGTTGTTCAAGAATAAAAATAATATAATATAATACGTAATAAAATTTATTATTTAACGAAAGAATTATCTACACTGGGCGTGAGGCACATGTGCCTCTTGGACGTACCAGCAAAGTCACGCATGACCATGAGGCACATGTGCCTCATGGTTGTACCAGTAAAGCCACGCATGAGGCAAATGTGCTTCATGGGACAGGCAACCTGTTAAAGCGCTATGACATTTTTTTCAGTTCACATGATCTATTCAGTTTTATATTATACAGAAAATCAATGTTAGCATACAACTAAGTTAAAAGTCAGTAAGTAAGTACGTAAGTTAAATTAAGACGTGGAAAGTAGAGACTACGCAACGTAAAATAATCAAGTTCGCAGCTAAATAATCTTTCAAGGACAAAATAAAATAATATAATTATCAGGTTAATCTTATTATGGAACTAGTTCCTGGGAAAAAAATATTATTTATCATTCTTCTACACCGAAAATATCACAGTATAAATTACCACAGTATTAATAAGTGGCGGATTGTGTAGGATACAGACAAATCCTTGATCCTGATTTTATAATCAAAAAGCAATAAACACGCTTGAAAAATTACCTAAGACGCAAAAGGTAGACAACGAGGGCGTAAACGAAAAGCTATCCAGAAATAAAACAAGCGTAACGTGAAATCTTCGTAAAATATTTACCTGAAAGATTTAAGGAACACCCCAAACACTTAACAGATGGGTACCGCTATGGAGCTGCTGTAAAGATATTGCCGTTAAGAAAGTTCAGTAAGTAGGAATAAACGCTACGCTTTTCTAGAACAGAGCGATGCGATTAGTAACATAATGATGGGATGACTTATATAGGTATATACATGTTTCTTAGCGGTGATGATATCGGGATTTAACGCGATCCTGTCTTCATCCAAATTCGCCCAGGTGATTTACTCCCTGATTCACCATCTATTGATTAAATGTATCCGTCTTTTAAATTTAATCAATAGGTAATACCGCCCTAGGTACCCTTTTTGGTATCCTGCCGTGTCACCTAGTAACATAGTTTTAGTGCTAGTTTTAGTCTTAGTTTCAGGTGGTACTTATGAAGCCAAAATAAACCTTTCTTTCTTTCTTTCTAATTTATTAAATCAGGCGTTACTTTTTCTGCTTACCTTTTGTTACTTACTTTTTTTTTCTTTGGGAGTTTGAAGGTCGCGGGTGAGCAAAGAAATTCTTTTAGTTCATTAGGTAATCCATAGGTTAGGTGCTGAAACAGTCCCTTAATGTGAAAAAGTAACAAACTCACGCACACAAACTGACGTATTGGGTTGGGAAGTTTGGGTTAAGTAAACATTCAAAGAATACAAAGAGTAGCAGTAAAGTAGGAGAAGACACGTTCAGAGACTTCCGGGTTGGTTCGGTTCACACATTGGGTCCCTTTTACTCAAGTGTATAGATCACTTTTATTGGATTTTCTATTCAATGCGATTTCTTCGCTCTACAACCCTTAGGCTGCACATTATGTTATTGTGTTACTCAATATTCACTTAAATGCGAACAATGTTAATAGTTAAATGAGATAATGCGAATTAGTGTATTGTGTAGCGTGAACACACTACAAATAACTAGGTCTGCGGTAACTGCAGAGGTGTGTAAACTGTTTAAGTTATCAAGTGATCTAGCTGCATTGTAAGTTTCCTTGTGTCAAGGGTGGCAAGAGCAAATGTTTACAGGCCGCCATCCGACACGATAACGCTTAAAATTCTTCCATCGCCGTACCATTAATGCTTAATATAATTGTCGGAAATTTTAGAAGTTTGTCACCGAGGCAGTCACTTAGGCGCGTAATTTTTGTGTCGCGTGCTTGGCGTCTGAGTTAACTTATTTAAATATTATGTAGATTAATGTTTTTGCACACGAAGTTTGAGTTGTGAGTTGTAAGTTTTTTCTCAAGAAGTGCCGTACCTATCATTTATTTTTATAGAAAAGTGTCCAGAAAAATTAGATGGTTGAAACGCTCGAGTACGCTTGAATCGCCCAAGCTACATCGAACTCCCAATGTTCAGACACTAATTATCACAAGTCAATGATAGCGGTGGGCACTGGGAAAGTTACTTCATAGTATGGAGCGACGGAGCACTGAGATTGGTATTTGCGCTTATTGCAGTCTGGACATGTTTTTCTAACATACCTACATTGTTATACTTGTTTATATCACCAAATCATAGAGAGATAAATTTCAACCGCGCGTGTACCACGAACGAGAATACTCAAGTTGAGGGCAGCTGAATAATTCAAAGGGACGCCGCAAAATAATGTATTATACGGGCTGAGAATATTGCTATTGATTATCATATTGAATGTTAGTTAATTGGAGCCGGCGTTACTTTACGGAGGTTCATATCCTAAAACTAAAACCATTACTTACTTTGGCTTTGCTACTCGAAGACTACATTTCGGTGAAAAAAAAATTGGTATGGGGTTTTCGGTAGCAAACAATCAATCTAGTTCGATCTTGATGGACTTTTAGGTCCCTATGCACATGGCGTATTTTATAAGCGCGATGGCGTGCAGTTAACGCACTTGAAACGAGATTCAGTCATTGTTTTACTAGATGTTTAGAATGAAAAACATATATATATATTCGCTTCACTTTGATTAAATGAAACAAGATTTTACGAACTAGGTTAAGTCTATATGTGTATCCTACAAAATCTTGCCTACATAACTAGATATTTGTGAGTTTCACCGCATTTATTTACAATTTATTTACAGTTATCCGAGAGAGTTCTTTGATTTTCATTCAATGAATCGCCGTCAAAGTATAGTCACACATACTCACGCGTTATAAGCCCATTCCCGCACGCGCCATGCATTTTTCCGCCCAAGATTCCTTGGAATGAAGCCATCGAGGACTAAGTGAAGGCGAGGAATGGAGCTGCCTGATCCAAGCGAAGCCACAGTGTATGCACAGTAGGCAATCTACAAACATGAAGTATGTACTCAAATGCGCTGTCCCTACTCAAACACTGTGTAAGGCACGCGTGAGATGTCAATTTGTCACCAGAATACGGAATACAATATTATTTGCGACTTGGTCCGCGCAGAATTCAAATTTGTGATGTGATTAGGTTAGGTTAAGTCGAATAAATAAATAAAAAACGGTAATGGCTCGTACTAAAGTACCTACAGCTTCTGCACCCATTTCTGCACTCTAAACACTTTCTTATTACCGTGGCAATGGAGTCGCGTATAGAACATTTTCAGCACCATAACCGCTCATCCACTTCTACTGCTGACTGTACCGGATATATTTATCTATGTATGAAAAATGCGAGTGTTCATCAGTATATATTTTTCGAAATAGTTATACCTTTAGTAGGCTAGTATTTACATACTTTGCTAATTTAAGACTTGGTCCATTGATGTCATGTGTGTCCGCTGATATTTAATTATAGAGGTATCTAAAAGCAAACAACGCGCTGCATTATCTAGCACTAGCCAGAGAGCGCTCATATCGCGTAGAAAAAATTGACGCTTTAATTAATTTCTGCGATGACATTATGCAGATCCCTTGCTGGTTTCATACTGTAGCGGAGCCGTGGCATCTTCGAGACACCTGCGAGACGTGTCAAACAGTTTCGCGTCTTTATTGCCCTGTATTTCAGCCCGCGAGATTAGAAGGGAGACATAATTAAATTGTCATTTACCTGTCGTGCGAGCTTTGCCTCTGAACGTCCTGCATAATAGTAAAATGTTACGTAACAGTTTTAAATGATTTAAGTATGGCTTGGCAAGCTAAGCTCCGGATATTTTGACACAGTTACATGCATCTTGCTTGATCTTCACAATCACGGAATCAAAACTACATAGGAGTGGTCAATTTCCAGTAGAAAATATTTCTTTACATGAATATGAAACTATTTATTTGGATAAGGATTATTACAAAGGTATGGATAACATGGTCTGATTTTAGTCGGCATATCAGTCAACTTTTATAATTAATAAAAGTAGTTGTAGTGACATAACTACAATAGTTGGACATAGGTATGCTATCGCGAAGTTTTTTGTAGATACTGATATTCTTTAATATTGTAGAACATTTTTTTGTTCTATCATCAACTATTGCTATTAGTTTATAACTATAAGTTTCCACAGCGCATGCGATGAAACATGTTTTATGGCAACTTTTTTACACTTTGAGGCACATTATTGAAGTTTTAGTACGGAACCCTATTTTTTTTCTGGTAATAAATATTACCTATGGCACTTTGGAATAATTTAGCACTCTAATAGTGAAAGAGTTGTTAAAATCAATCTTTTCTTTATAATATTAGTATAGATATAGAAGTATAGATATATGTAGACTGGATCTTCCAGTAAACAAACAGCGTGTGACTAATTTTCTACAATACCTACATATGTACATTAATTTTGATAGGTTAGGTTAGGTTAGGTTGACCAGATATTTGAGTTGATTTAAGGTACCTCCCAACAGTCCCTGAAAGTCTCCAAATTAGGAGTCGCAAAAATATATCACCCATTCCCATGGGACTTATTCTACTCGGCCCTTCCGGGGTTAATAAAATCCTGGAAAAGAATCGTCGAATCACCTTTGTCAAAGTCCGGCCATTTACGGCACGAGCGAATTTTGTTTATGTCCCGAGGTCAAATAGCGCGGAAGGGCTGGATGCAATTTGCCTGATAACCTCGTAGTTTTTTAATAATCCTGAGTAGATTCTAAACGCTGTTGTTTGTGCAACAAATTTGAGCGCATATTTTTTGTTTCTGAGTGGTCGCAGCCAAGGACAATACTCGTACTTAGTTGTACCTTGAAAATTCAAAACTAAAACGCAAGAATTATTGGTGCCTGAGATCCTTCTAACTGCGAGATCAAGATTAAAGTCAGGGCGTAATTTAGTGTTTCAGATACTTTAAACTTAACGTGACTTAGCGCCCGAATTTCTAGTTAACGTTACTTTATGTGCCTCAGTTGACAGCAGATCAGTTCTTAAATATTCAATTGCTCGACTTGGCGGGGGCACTCTCGTTGCTCCCAATGGATGTACTTTTGATGCCCATGATCCGAAACAAAAGTTACCACTGCACACGTCTTCTTGTTTTCACCTTGCCTGCAAAGGTCCACGTGCCCGTTTGTTATCAAATTGTATCTTAGAAAGGTTGATAGGGACATCCGTAACGAGACAAAATTCCCGTCATGGCTCTCTAAATTGAGTTAACTCCCTGCGTGAAAAGGAAACAAAATGTTAAAAGATATTTTTGCTTTCCTTATACCGTATAACAATACGTTTTCAGAATTTAATGTTAAATTAAAATTTGTTTTAACTTTGTGAACAACTTAAGGGCATGAAAGCAAGGTTGTACGAAAAATAAAGCTTCATGTGCGTAACTTGACGTGAGTATTAAGTGTATAAGCTTATAAAGGCTAATCTGAAATACTTAAATTTCGATAAAATACTAAAAATCACCTATTATTTAGTATTTAGGTAGAAATCACCCATTTAGAGACAGTAAATAAACCTTAGTGTTTATTACTTGAGCCAATACGCGGGAATAATGGACCTTATACATCATGGGGATTTGTCAATATTGTGTGACACAACGACGTTACTTTAACGTGGGTTCGATCCGTGATAGATGGATCCCATTTTGGCCTGTTCCTGAAAATATCAGAAATGAGGCAGAAAAAACATCTTTTACTAAATGTCGTACAAAATTCGTAGGTACAAACCAAAACCTTCAAAAGTCTTATAACATTAAAAGATCAACAAAAATGTAACATTACTCAATGTGTGCGATTCGAGTGCGATTAAATTCTGTTTGACAAATTCGAAAATGTTTCCCTCAGAGTAATTTTTATAATGGCAATATTTCCTTAAACATCAAAAGGATTCTCTCTTTGCGGTGGTTATTATAAGTCGTAAGCCTGATTCACTTCAAACCGTCACCGTTTTGTTTATTGCGTCCTGCATTGTTAAATGAGACATAAACTGTTCGCAGCAGCTTTCGGTTATCTCCTGGGTACCAACGAATATTGCTTATACTTCATACAATATTCAGTTTGCAAATGTACCACGGCTCGGTCCGCCACGCGATGGGGCGGGCTCGAAAAACACCAAAGTTTATGGGAGTTACAGCATGTTGAACATTCTTGTTACGCATGTTTACACGTATGTATTCATTTGATGCTTAGGAGCTGTTTCACCATCCATTGATTAGTATTAACTGGCGGTCAGGTGTGATGCCGTCTCTATTTGTTTTGTTCGAATAGACGGAGACGGCATCACATTTAACCGTCGGTTAACGCTAATCAATGGATGGTGAAACAGCCCCTTAAATCTATCTACAAAGAAAACAGCTAACGGATAGTGATTAAGATTGTTTTTTTTTTATTTTTTTGCATTTTTTATTTCAATTCCAAATTTTTACTTTTACGGTCATCGCGTAAAACCTAAAACAGCAACAACAACACTGTTGTCCAGCAGTGGTGTAGCGGTATAGCACACGGCACGGAATGCCGAGGACCTGGGTTCGATTCCCAGTGCTGGTCTTATTTTTCTGGTTTTTCTGTGCATCTATATTTCAACTTGTATTTTCAATTCAACGGATAGTGTCTTTTCCAACATTGACATTGACGTAATTATCGATAGTATCGATGAAGCTATATTTTCAAGGATTAAATTGAACAAAGATAAAATATCTCCAATATATAAATCCAAATGAAAGTTTTTCACATATAAAAAGAAAACCATAAAATTATCAGCGACTAACATCCTTAACTTCCGTACCGTCGCTCTGTCTGTTACCTCTATATGCTTAAACTGCGGAACCCATTTTAAAGAAATTTGGTATGGAGATAATTTGAGACCATATGGGAAAGACATTGACAGTTTTGATAGTTCAAAAAGATCCTGGAAACGATCTGGAAAGGTCAGTGGGAACCGGATTTGTTTTGACGCGGGTAAGCTTTTTAATTATTTTTTAGCTCGCTTACCGTTTGACTTCGTCGTAATCTCTGAAGAAAAGGCAGCCTATGTCCATAAAACGATCATACGACACCTACGTAACGAGTCATCTCTCGCGGAACATTTCTGACATGGACTGTCGGCGGTGTAGATCACAATACAGGGTTCGTGTTATCGGATCGGCTGGTTTGTGAGCTTGATATCCGATCCGATACTATAACGTCAGACGCAGATGTATTGAACTGTCGTTTACGAAGTTGATATTGGACTTTTCTGAAAAGAAGAAACGCGTTTGCCTTTGCTTCAATCTAGACTGTCTTGACTTGAGTACAGAACTTTATTTAGCCTTGTAAGAATAATAATATGGTAGTTCTCCATCCAGCAAGGAATTATTTCTGCCAAATTTCATCAGGACCCTAGCTCTATTCGTAGTTAGGCTTCGCTTTGTATGTCAATCAGTCATTTATGGTTATTCTTTTATAGGTATAGATATCGGCAGCGTATATATTTGTGCCATTATTTATACTACATTGTAAAAATTACTATAGTATTTAAGGATATTTTTAAGCAGTCCACTATGTAGATTGCTGAGTCTTCAGATACTTTTTTTTAACGGAATCAATGACTTAAACCTTTTTTTTATCAGCGGTTGCATATCACTTGCCATTAGGTGAAACTTTAGTATGCCTTTCATGGCAATAAAAAAAGTAAAAATAAATGTTTTCTCCCTCTACCAATTTCTGAAGGTCGTTCGCGGCTCTTAGTCCTAACACGTTGTATGAAAATAAATCTTACTTTACAGCTGACTACAGTAGCGAGCATTGATAAATGATGTTTCTACATCAGCAATATTCTTCTTAGCTGTATCCATTTTTTTTTATAAAAATGTACCTTTATTCTTATCGATTAAAACAATTTATTACTTTTATTGCATGGTCATGAGTTTCACATAGATGATAATACATTTTGTTCACAGTACATCATGTCCTGCCTTGGAGAAGCGTACAATAATAATTTAATAAATTAATATAATACAATACAATACTAATAACATTTCGATTATAGTTCAGAATAAAATAAATAGAAATAAAATAAAATTAGAGCTAATTTAACATAGTAATCACAGGATCACTAAGCAGAAGTGTTTTCAGTTTTGTGTTCCAGTCCGGAAGTAAGAAAACCAAGGAAAACGTCTTATTCGAGAATAAAAGGGATTCACTCTAAGCCCTCTCTGTTGGCTGGGCAATGCGTCTGCAATCCCTCTCTGACGTATTTAGCGGTATGCGATACGAGTGATCAGTAACGGATCTAGTATCTAGAAGCCATATTATTGTCTAACGCACAGATGCGTAGACGGACGCGATCGGATTCATCATCATTTTCAACCCTCATCCTACATCCTACGAGTATGACTGAAAGAAATGGTGAAAGTGATTGTGATTATTCCTGCGTTATGATATGACCTGAGAATTGTTCTTCGGGAGGGGCTTGACCTCGCTGAAAGTAGGTTTTAGTAAGTTTACATTTTATTTTAAAATACTTTGTAAGATTTTCACAGAAAAACTCTCATGCTTTTAGGGGAAATCTGAGCCCCAGCGACCTCTCCAATGGATCTTCCACAATGGGGATGATTGCTTAACCTGAGGTGATCCTGTTTTGTGTGTTTACATAAAGTGCATAATAAAAATGCACAAAGCGAGGAAAGTAAAATAAAATTTGCTATTAATTAAATCAGCAGATTGTTGATCAGAGTTACATAAGAAAATTTTGTAGAAGCTGAAACTGAAGACTTTCAGTTATAATCCAAAACACGAATATTTTCGTTGAGCTTCTCATCGTACTTACTGACTTACGAGACTGTAATCGGTTTTTTCACGCTAAAAGGACCCATATTTTTCGTAGTTATCTTCATCATGATTTGTGGAAATCGATTTGAATACGTTTAGTCTGGACGCTCTAGGCTTCTAAAAATATTTTCTGGGCGAAAAAACGTTTGTTTATAATACCGCGGACTGTAAAAAAAACTCTAGTGACTCAGGTGGAAAAATCAAGTCAATACTTTTGTTAAATAAACGTTGGTAAATCGGAATGTACCTACCGTTCGTTATCCCTCGTTTGATCCCAATGGAACAATAGTCCAAATCGTTGTTCCGCTTAGTTCTCTTTGAATAGCCGTGGCTTATGATGGCTGCCTCGCTTATTATTATTTCGCTTGATTAGTCTAATTCATTGGATTGCAGATTATTATTGGATTGGACATATAGCGTATTTAAGGTTACGGTTTTTTAAAAAGAGACGATCTTGCTTGTATGTAGCCTGAGCTGTGTGAAGTTAGCACCCGACATTTGAAAATCATTTTTTTTTTATTTTATTCTTATAGATTTTGGTATGTAGTTGATTGTAATACAATTTTTTTCGTTTGTAGTAGCTCTAAAAAAAAATTACAGGACTTTGAAAAAAACTCATCCCCCCATTTCATCGACCCTCAAATTGAGTCATTGATTCTGAAAGAGAATCGTTTGTAGTTGATTGTAGTAGAAAACATTTCGTTTGTAGTAAAAAAAAAAAATTTTTTTTCTCTCAAGTAAACTTTGCACCTATACTTGTAGCACCCGACTTTGGAAAATCTCATTGTTCTTTCATGATTCTCATAGATTTCGGTATGTAGTTGATTGTAGTAACAATGATTTCGTTTGTAGTAACTCTAAAAAAAAATTAGAGCACTTTGAAAAAAAAAAAAATCAAAATAATTTTTTTTTTGTTTCTACACTATCATTCCGGTTTGTAGTTGATTGTAGTATCAATTTTTTCGTTTGCAGAAGCTCTAAAAAAGAATACGAGGAGTTTGAAGTGGCCCTAAAGTTTAGTAGTTTGATTCTTGAATCGAATCATTTGCATTATGCTATACTAGAAAATTTGGCATACAATCGTAATAATTCTAACACTATAAACAAAATTACCACTGCTACAAACTAAAAAAGGTCACAACAAAGGTAATAACCACTATTACAAACAAAATAAAGTTACTACAAACGCCGTTAGCACAGCTAAAAAAGTAATAAAGTTAATATGGTCTAAATTAGTGCTACTACAAACAAAATAAAGTAAGTACAAACGAAATGAACGTTTAGTACAAATGAAATAAAGACACTACAAACGTAATGATTGTCACTACAAACAAAATAACGTTATTACTTTTTAGTTACCTAATATCGTTTGTAGTCGTGTATTTGTGTTACAATTATCTTTTTTTTAGTTGGCAGTAACTAAATAAATTAAATACAAACTGATGAATGCTACTTCAAGGGAAATGAAGTTACTACAAACGTGAATAAACTACTACAAACGAAATGACTGCTACTACAAACAAAATCAAGTTTGACGTTACTACAAACGAAATAACTGCTACTACAAACAAATTGAAGCTACTACAAACGTAAAGAAAGCAACTACAAACTACTACAAACGAAATTACTGCTAGTACAGACAAAATCAAGCTACTACAAACGTAAAAAAAGCTACTACAAACGATATTTAGTTACTACAAACGAAATTACTGCTACTACAAACAAAATCAAGTTACTACAAACGTAAATGAAGCTACTACAAACGATATTTAGTTACTACAAACGAAATTACTGCTACTACAAACGTAAAGAAAGCTACTACAAACGATATTTCGTTACTACAAACGAAATTACTGCTACTACAAACAAAATCAAGTTACTACAAACGTAAATGAAGCTACTACAAACGATATTTAGTTACTACAAACGAAATTACTGCTACTACAAACAAAATCAAGTTACTACAAACGTAAATGAAGCTACTACAAACGATATTTAGTTACTACAAACGAAATTACTGCTACTACAAACAAAATCAAATTACTACAAACGTAAATAAAGCTACTACAAACGATATTTAGTTACTACAAACGAAATTACTGCTACTACAAACGATATTTAGTTACTACAAACGAAATTACTGCTACTACAAACAAAATCAAGTTACTACAAACGTAAATGAAGCTACTACAAACGATATTTAGTTACTACAAACGAAATTACTGCTACTACAAACAAAATCAAGTTACTACAAACGTAAATGAAGCTACTACAAACGATATTTAGTTACTACAAACGAAATTACTGCTACTACAAACGATATTTAGTTACTACAAACGTAAATAAAGCTACTACAAACGATATTTAGTTACTACAAACGAAATTACTGCTACTACAAACGATATTTAGTTACTACAAACGAAATGACTGCTACTACAAACAAAATCAAGTTTGACGTTACTACAAACGAAATAACTGCTACTACAAACAAATTGAAGCTACTACAAACGTAAAGAAAGCAACTACAAACGATATTTAGTTACTACAAACGAAATTACTGCTAGTACAGACAAAATCAAGCTACTACAAACGTAAAAAAAGCTACTACAAACGATATTTAGTTACTACAAACGAAATTACTGCTACTACAAACAAAATCAAGTTACTATAAACGTAAAGAAAGCTACTACAAACGAAACTGCTACTACAGACAAAATCAAGCTACTACAAACGTAAAGAAAGCTACTACAAACGATATTTCGTTACTACAAACGAAATTACTGCTACTACAAACAAAATCAAGTTACTACAAACGTAAATGAAGCTACTACAAACGATATTTAGTTACTACAAACGAAATTACTGCTACTACAAACGATATTTAGTTACTACAAACGTAAATAAAGCTACTACAAACGATATTTAGTTACTACAAACGAAATTACTGCTACTACAAACGATATTTAGTTACTACAAACGAAATGACTGCTACTACAAACAAAATCAAGTTTGACGTTACTACAAACGAAATAACTGCTACTACAAACAAATTGAAGCTACTACAAACGTAAAGAAAGCAACTACAAACGATATTTAGTTACTACAAACGAAATTACTGCTAGTACAGACAAAATCAAGCTACTACAAACGATATTTAGTTACTACAAACGAAATTACTGCTACTACAAACAAAATCAAGTTACTACAAACGTAAAAAAGCTACTACAAACAAAATTTCTGCTACTACAGACAAAATCAAGCTACTACAAACGTAAAGAAAGCTACTACAAACGATATTTAGTTACTACAAACAAAATCAAGTTACTACAAACGTAAATAAAGCTACTACAAACGATATTTAGTTACTACAAACGAAATTACTGCTACTACAAACAAAATCAAGTTACTACAAACGTAAATAAAGCTACTACAAACGATATTTAGTTACTACAAACGAAATTACTGCTACTACAAACGATATTTAGTTACTACAAACGAAATGACTGCTACTACAAACAAAATATTTAGTTACTACAAACGAAATAACTGCTACTACAAACAAATTCAAGTTACTACAAACGTAAATTAAAGCTACTACAAACGATATTTAGTTACTACAAACGAAATTACTGCTACTACAGACAAAATCAAGCTACTACAAACGTAAAAAAAGCTACTACAAACAAAATCAAGTTACTACAAACGTAAATGAAGCTACTACAAACGATATTTAGTTACTACAAACGAAATTACTGCTACTACAAACAAAATCAAGTTACTACAAACGTAAATAAAGCTACTACAAACGATATTTAGTTACTACAAACGAAATTACTGCTACTACAAACGATATTTAGTTACTACAAACGAAATTACTGCTACTACAAACAAAATCAAGTTACTACAAACGTAAATGAAGCTACTACAAACGATATTTAGTTACTACAAACGAAATTATGCTACTACAAACAAAATCAAGTTACTACAAACGTAAATAAAGCTACTACAAACGATATTTAGTTACTACAAACGAAATTACTGCTACTACAAACAAAATCAAGTTACTACAAACGTAAATGAAGCTACTACAAACGATATTTAGTTACTACAAACGAAATTACTGCTACTACAAACAAAATCAAGTTTCTACAAACGTAAATAAAGCTACTACAAACGATATTTAGTTACTACAAACGAAATTACTGCTACTACAAACGATATTTAGTTACTACAAACGAAATTACTGCTACTACAAACAAAATCAAGTTACTACAAACGTAAATGAAGCTACTACAAACGATATTTAGTTACTACAAACGAAATTACTGCTACTACAAACAAAATCAAGTTACTACAAACGTAAATGAAGCTACTACAAACGATATTTTAGTTACTACAAACGAAATTACTGCTACTACAAACAAAATCAAGTTACTACAAACGTAAATAAAGCTACTACAAACGATATTTAGTTACTACAAACGAAATTACTGCTACTACAAACGATATTTAGTTACTACAAACGAAATTACTGCTACTACAAACAAAATCAAGTTACTACAAACGTAAATGAAGCTACTACAAACGATATTTAGTTACTACAAACGAAATTACTGCTACTACAAACGATATTTAGTTACTACAAACGAAATGACTGCTACTACAAACAAAATCAAGTTTACGTTATACAAACGAAATAACTGCTACTACAAACAAATTGAAGCTACTACAAACGTAAAGAAAGCAACTACAAACGATATTTAGTTACTACAAACGAAATTACTGCTAGTACAGACAAAATCAAGCTACTACAAACGTAAAAAAAGCTACTACAAACGATATTTAGTTACTACAAACGAAATTACTGCTACTACAAACAAAATCAAGTTACTATAAACGTAAAGAAAGCTACTACAAACGAAATTTCTGCTACTACAAACAAAATCAAGCTACTACAAACGTAAAGAAAGCTACTACAAACGATATTTCGTTACTACAAACGAAATTACTGCTACTACAAACAAAATCAAGTTACTACAAACGTAAATGAAGCTACTACAAACGATATTTAGTTACTACAAACGAAATTACTGCTACTACAAACATAATCAAGTTACTACAAACGTAAAGAAAGCTACTACAAACGATATTTAGTTACTACAAACGAAATTACTGCTACTACAAACAAAATCAAGTTACTACAAACGTAAATGACTGCTACTACAAACAAAATCAAGTTTGACGTTACTACAAACGAAATAACTGCTACTACAAACAAATTGAAGCTACTACAAACGTAAAGAAAGCTACTACAAACGATATTTAGTTACTACAAACGAAATTACTGCTACTACAAACAAATTGAAGCTACTACAAACGTAAAAAAGCTACTACAAACAAAATCAAGTTACTACAAACGTAAATGAAGCTACTACAAACGATATTTAGTTACTACAAACGAAATTACTGCTACTACAAACAAAATCAAGTTACTACAAACGTAAATAAAGCTACTACAAACGATATTTAGTTACTACAAACGAAATTACTGCTACTACAAACGATATTTAGTTACTACAAACGAAATTACTGCTACTACAAACAAAATCAAGTTACTACAAACGTAAATGAAGCTACTACAAACGATATTTAGTTACTACAAACGAAATTATTGCTACTACAAACAAAATCAAGTTACTACAAACGTAAATAAAGCTACTACAAACGATATTTAGTTACTACAAACGAAATTACTGCTACTACAAACAAAATCAAGTTACTACAAACGTAAATGAAGCTACTACAAACGATATTTAGTTACTACAAACGAAATTACTGCTACTACAAACAAAATCAAGTTACTACAAACGTAAATAAAGCTACTACAAACGATATTTAGTTACTACAAACGAAATTACTGCTACTACAAACGATATTTAGTTACTACAAACGAAATTACTGCTACTACAAACAAAATCAAGTTACTACAAACGTAAATGAAGCTACTACAAACGATATTTAGTTACTACAAACGAAATTACTGCTACTACAAACAAAATCAAGTTACTACAAACGTAAATGAAGCTACTACAAACGATATTTAGTTACTACAAACGAAATTACTGCTACTACAAACAAAATCAAGTTACTACAAACGTAAATAAAGCTACTACAAACGATATTTAGTTACTACAAACGAAATTACTGCTACTACAAACAAAATCAAGTTACTACAAACGCAAAGAAAGCTACTACAAACGAAATTACTGCTACTACAAACAAAATCAAGCTACTACAAACGTAAAAAAGCTACTGCAAACGATATTTACTTACTACAAACGAAATTACTGCTACTACAAACAAAATCAAGTTACTACAAACGTAAATGAAGCTACTACAAACGATATTTAGTTACTACAAACGAAATTACTGCTACTTCAAACGAAATCAAGTTACTACAAACGTAAATAAAGCTACTACAAACGATATTTAGTTACTACAAACGAAATTATTGCTACTACAAACGATATTTAGTTACTACAAACGAAATGACTGCTACTACAAACGATATTTAGTTACTACAAACGAAATTACTGCTACTACAAACAAAATCAAGTTACTACAAACGTAAAGAAAGCTACTACAAACGATATTTAGTTACTACAAACGAAATTACTGCTACTACAAACAAAATCAAGTTACTACAAACGTAAATAAAGCTACTACAAACGATATTTAGTTACTACAAACGAAATGAAGCTACTACAAACGATATTTAGTTACTACAAACGAAATTACTGCTACTACAAACAAAATCAAGTTACTACAAACGTAAATAAAGCTACTACAAACGATATTTAGTTACTACAAACGAAATTACTGCTACTACAAACGATATTTAGTTACTACAAACGAAATTACTGCTACTACAAACAAAATCAAGTTACTACAAACGTAAATGAAGCTACTACAAACGATATTTAGTTACTACAAACGAAATTACTGCTACTACAAACAAAATCAAGTTACTACAAACGTAAATAAAGCTACTACAAACGATATTTAGTTACTACAAACGAAATTACTGCTACTACAAACAAAATCAAGTTACTACAAACGTAAATGAAGCTACTACAAACGATATTTAGTTACTACAAACGAAATTACTGCTACTACAAACAAAATCAAGTTACTACAAACGTAAATAAAGCTACTACAAACGATATTTAGTTACTACAAACGAAATTACTGCTACTACAAACGATATTTAGTTACTACAAACGAAATTACTGCTACTACAAACAAAATCAAGTTACTACAAACGTAAATGAAGCTACTACAAACGATATTTAGTTACTACAAACGAAATTACTGCTACTACAAACAAAATCAAGTTACTACAAACGTAAATGAAGCTACTACAAACGATATTTAGTTACTACAAACGAAATTACTGCTACTACAAACAAAATCAAGTTACTACAAACGTAAATAAAGCTACTACAAACGATATTTAGTTACTACAAACGAAATTACTGCTACTACAAACGATATTTAGTTACTACAAACGTAAATGACTGCTACTACAAACAAAATAGTTTAGTTACTACAAACGAAATTACTGCTACTACAAACAAAATCAAGTTACTACAAACGTAAAGAAAGCTACTACAAACGATATTTAGTTACTACAAACGAAATTACTGCTACTACAAACAAAATCAAGTTACTACAAACGTAAAAAAGCTACTGCAAACGATATTTAGTTACTACAAACGAAATTACTGCTACTACAAACAAAATCAAGTTACTACAAACGTAAATAAAGCTACTACAAACGAAATTACTGCTACTACAAACAAAATCAAGTTACTACAAACGTAAATAAAGCTACTACAAACGATATTTAGTTACTACAAACGAAATTACTGCTACTACAAACAAAATCAAGTTACTACAAACGTAAATGAAGCTACTACAAACGATATTTAGTTACTACAAACGAAATTACTGCTACTACAAACGATATCAAGTTACTACAAACGAAATTACTGCTACTACAAACAAAATTAGTTACTACAAACGAAAAAAAGCTACTACAAACAAAATCAAGTTACTACAAACGTAAATGAAGCTACTACAAACGATATTTAGTTACTACAAACGAAATTACTGCTACTACAAACAAAATCAAGTTACTACAAACGTAAATAAAGCTACTACAAACGATATTTAGTTACTACAAACGAAATTACTGCTACTACAAACAAAATCAAGTTACTACAAACGTAAAGAAAGCTACTACAAACGATATTTAGTTACTACAAACGAAATTACTGCTACTACAAACAAAATCAAGTTACTACAAACGTAAATGAAGCTACTACAAACGATATTTAGTTACTACAAACGAAATTACTGCTACTACAAACAAAATCAAGTTACTACAAACGTAAATAAACTACTACAAACGATATTAGTTACTACAAACGAAATTACTGCTACTACAAACAAATCAAGTTACTACAAACGTAAAGAAACTACTACAAACGAAATTAGTTACTACAAACGAACTACAAACGAAATACAAACGTAAACTAACTACAAACGAAATTAGTTACTACAAACGAAATTACTACAAACTACAAACAAAATCTACTACAAACAAAAAAAAGCTACTACAAACGATAGTTACTACAAACGAAATTACTGCTACTACAAACAAAAAAGTTACTACAAACGAAGAAAGCTACTACAAACGAAATTAGTTACTACAAACGAAATTACTACTACTACAAACAAAATCAAGCTACTACAAACGTAAAAAACCTACATAAACGAATTACCGCTACTACAAACGACATAGAGATACTACAAATGAAGCTACTTAGTTTCATAGCAGTTATTTTGTGTCGTGTTATTTATAAACGAAATGAAATGCGTTTAAACTAGGCATATCAATTTCTAGAATCTCAAAATATAATCGTAGTTCAGTTAGTTCTGTTGTTCTTGATAATGTTATAGATAAAGTATTCAAAGACTCTGTATGTCTTGTTTTTTAAAAGACGATCATAGAATTTGGTCATAGTTTTTTACCCATGTTAATTAGCTTCAAATTGTAACGAAAACTTAGTTGCGGAGTTTACTTCTAATTTTCTGATGTTTGATAGAGAAATTGTAAATGCTGCTCTACATAGAGTTGATAATTATGTTAAAAATTTAGAGGAAAATGCTACCGTACAACGGCCAACCGAGTGTCTTTTTCAGCCTGGACATTGGCAGAATCTTCGATAGTTTCGATGGTGCTATATTTTTTAGGGTTCCGGAGCCAAAATGGCAAAAACGGAAACCTTGTAGTTTCGCCATGTCTGTCTGTCTGTCTGTCCGTTCCTCCGCGGCTTTGCTCAGGGACATCAATGCTAGAAAGCTGTAATTTTGCATATATATGTATGTAAACTATGTACCTCCCATAGACGACAACGTTGTAATCGTTGGATAGGTCTTTTAAAATCATTATGCAAAACGATTTTTCGATTCAGTGATTTGTTTGTTTCAAACCCCCCCCCCCCTCTAAAATCTAAACCGGCTGGTGGAAAATTTTGAAAAAATTCAGAATTGTAGTAAGTATATCAAACTTTCAAGGGAAACAACTATAACGGCTAAGTTTGCTTGAGAAGTATTAGTAGTTTAAGAGTAAGGAGCAGCCTAAGGTATAAAATTTATTTATTTATTTATTTATTGTCAACTACCTAAACTACCGTGAGACCCACTCATATTAAATATATTGACCCGGGTAACTCACGTCTTAAATCGAGTTTAGCTCGACATGTTTCGGGCTAATCCGTAGCCCTTCGTCTTCGGAGCAACGCAACTCAGCGGCTGCTGCAACACGCGCAGGCGTTACTCCGAAGACGAAGGGCTACGGATTAGCCCGAATCATATCGAGCTAAACTCGATTTAAGACGTGAGTTATCCGGGTCAATATATTTAATATACCTAAACTTGGAAGATTCTGTATAAAATACGAAATCCTTAGAAAAATATTACTTATTTTTTTCGTAATGGCTACGGAACTCTATTTTGGGCGTATCCGAAACGCTCTTGGCTGGTTTTATTTCTAAAAATTGAATTGAATAAGTAGATTAAATTGTCTTGAAAATTGTAAGGTTCAATCAGCCTAGCTGATCTCTTTTGCTTTTTTAGACAAGACTCGGCAATAATTTTTGAATAGTTTACTCAGCGCCGATTGTGCCTAGCTGAGCTTTGGTCCTTTGTGTATAACAGGATATTTAACCCTCTGCCACTGACATTACGTCTGCCAGACACCGCCAAATCCTAGTACCGTTGCCATTTTTCTGTTTCGCGTCCCATCGTTCTGTCTCTCTCAGTACCTTCATAGGGCTACCTCCTCTACCCGTTAAAACAACATCAGCCGCCACGACGACTGTAGGTGCCGAGCCGAGTTAGAGCTGTTAGGTGTCTGCGAGACGTAAGATCAGTAATGAGTGATAATAATAATAATAATAATAATCTTTATTTCAAGTAACTGTGACTCATTTTGTTAGTAGACAGGCTTATTTCTAGAGTTAGTATCCATCACTATTGATGGATCTAATAGACGTATTGTCAGTAAAATGGTTATAATCCCGTAGAGTCCTACAGACGTCTCGTCAGTCAATTATTTTTGTCAATAGTGTCTAAAGGGCAACACACACAGAGAGCGGGCGCGGGTCGTGCGCGTGCCCGCGACGGGCGTATTTGCATGACGGTATATGGACGCCTTCACACAGAACGCGGGCGCGGGACGGGTCGTGCGCGGGCCCGCGCCCGTCGCCCGTCGTCACAAACAGAGCGCGGGCCGAGCGCAGAGTTACCAACTCTCAAAAAAGTTTATCCCTAAAGCTTAAGTTAAAAACCCCTAAAACTCGATTTTAATGAAAATTTGTACTTTAAAGTTGAATATTTCGCAAACAAATCAGTGAATCGAAAATCGTCTCAGTAACCCCCTAATGGTTTTATTTTAAAAGACCCCACACTATAGGGTTGGATGAGAAAAAAAAACCCTACTTTACGTCTATGAGTGGTACCAAAAACTATTTTTTTTTTAAATTTTCCATTGTACCATTTTGTCGGGATAGTTTTCATATATATCCGTGCGAAATTACAGCTTTCTAGCATTGATAGTCCCTGAGCAAAGCCGCGGACGGACAGACAGACAGACCGACATGGCTAAACTATAAGGGTTCCGTTTTTGCCATTTTGGCTACGGAACCCTAAACACCGTATTCATGCGCAGTAACTAGTTCATTTTGGCGAGAATAAAATCTAAGTATTTTATTTTTTTAATTAATTGGTACAACAGAAAAATCTGATATTTTTTTCCATTGACTAGTATAAGCTTATTCCTGTCGATAAAAAAAAATCAGCCACTTTTAAAAATTTCATCCATCGCATAATTGGATTTAATTAAGTTAGTAAATGAAGTTTGACCTTGGTGCGCAAGTGCGTTTGTCGTTTTCCACATATATCTCACGGCACTGTATAATTCTGTGTCGAGTTGACAAAAATATCCTATCTATTATTGGTTCTAGAACTGTTTTAATTTGTACTCCAAAAGTCGCCAGATAAACCATTTTATTCGTCAAAACTTTTTTGCGGTCGCTAAGATTTAAGCAAAAGTCGTCACTTTAGGGACTAAGTCACTAAACTGGCAACATTGATAGCCGCTGCGGGCCCGTCGCGGGTCCGACCCGCTCTCTGTGTGAATACAACGAACCGCGCGGCTCACGCGGCGGACACGACCCGACCCGCGCACGCTTTCTGTGTGTGTTGCCCTTAATAGACGTCACTTCAGTAAAATAAGTGCGTTGTTAAGGTAATTAATATTGCTTCTAGGTTGAGACTAATATGGCTCAATCTAGATCATCAAGAAAAATAAAGGCTGTTAATGTATAAAATAAACAACAAATTGAATAAGTGTAAGATGAAGTAAAAGGGCATGATTTCACTAATTTTGATGACGCCGTCGTTGACAAAAGTTTTACTATACTCGTAGAAGTTACACGGGAACAGTGAGATATTTGCGTACGAAGAACTCCACCTACTTCAAAAAAAGCTTTTTAGGGTTCCGTAACCAAAGAGTAAAAACGGAAACTGTATTACTAAGACTTCGCTGTTCGTCCGTCCGTCACCAGGCTGATCTCATGAACCGTGATAGTCAGACAGTTGAAATTTTTACATATTATGTATAACTATGGCCGCTAAATATAACAACAAATACTAAAAACAGAATAAAATAAATATTTAAGGGGGGCTCCCATACAAAAAACGTGTTTCCTGATATGTCTAATAAATGTTGTATAGATGATACGGAACCCTTCGTGCGCGAGTCCGACTCGCACTTAGCCGGTTTTTTAGAACGCTGTATCGTATTTTCTATAATAAATTAAAGTGACAGAGAAAATTTGCTTGCTGCGCGTGCGCTAAATCAACATGCCTGCAGTGTGCGGCGCAAATTAACGAGAAATACAACACTGATATTTGAGACTGAAAAACTCAAAAACTACCCTAAGGATTTTTTTAATGTTAAATATATTTCTTTGTTCATGCCAGAAGAAAGCAAAATTATGTTTATTAAGTATATTAATTTTACGGTTCGTAGATATAATTTCATTTCATAAACAGGGCTGTGTACTCCTCAGAACAGAAACAAAAACACCACCTCAGTGGCAGAGTACTTGTTTATCTTCGAGTCAATGGCGAAGGTGCCTTACTGATCTTGTTATCCTCAGCGGTGGGGTAAAAGAAATACAACATATGTACTTTAGTTTCGTGTTAACCTTAGCGGTCCCCCGACACCGACGACGCTTAGATAAAAAAATATTACTAGATACTTACTTATACTAAATTAACTTAGGCTAATTTTGCGGGAAATCAGCATAGTCCCCGCTGGATAGGGATAAACGAATTATTTGCAGATGAAGTCTCGGGCAACAGCTAGGTAGTGCATAATTGTTTTTTCTCAAAAATGTCCGTAAAAGTTGACATTATTCTTTACATATCAGAAGGTGAAGTGCATAGATTATGGTCAGCGAAAAATTAAAAAGTTAAAAAGATTGCAGGCGCGCTAGCTCGACAATAATGAATTAGCGCGCCTGCAATCAGTCACATTTTTTTTTAAGTTAAAAAGGCCATGGAAATGTTGGCACAAGTCGTATACAGCCAAGTCTAATGGCCGGTATCAGATATTTTGTTGGAACTCCGGACTTTTTCTATTGGGTCTGAAATAGCTTGTGGTGTTTTCGGTGGAAAAATACACCTGCAGTTTATTTTTAATGAGAAAAGGCGGAAGAAAAATATTGGAATAAAATTAAATTTTATAATGTATTTTGAGAAAAAGTTTATTCTATTTCAGAATTGTTCACCATTTTGGAGAAAAGTTTTATATTAGTCTCGGCTAAAATGGCAATTGCTGGCTTCGTATTAGTTAAACGGACTCGCAAGCTCGTCCGTTTAATACTCATACTCAGCCAGCAATTGCCTACTTCCAGGCCACGACAATAATCTACTATTATCTACATGCATATCATAACTTCCCTATTATATGTTCAGAAACGACTATCAAATGGCCTTTATTAAGAAACCTGGTATCTGCGGGTGCATCTTAATGTTTACATTAAAGTATCAGTAATACTTTTTTTAACAATGCATATCTGTACATATTGTAGAAAACTTATGACATGCATGTAGATAATAATTATTATTATAAATAATACTTTAGTTTTTTATTATCTGTTTTATTTAAGCTTTGGTAGGTACTTCAAACTAGTTATCAGTAACACTAACTTAAAAATACAGGCCATATCTGAACATATTATAGAAAACTTATGATATGCATGTAGATAAAGTTATGTATGCGGCTATACATAATTAGGCATTATGCACCAGCCACATAAATAACTCTTTACTTTTTAGTTGTCTTTTATAGCTGCGTTTTTTTTCGGGCGTTTCTATTTTTATTTTTGCCGGCGTTTTTTTATGTCGGGGGTTTTTAATTTTTTTTAATACTAACGATCGAAACTCATAATGATCGGAATTCATAATATAACTATTCATACACCTTACCACCCGACCAGGTGGACAGAGTGGTTTGTCGGTTGGTAATACATCGTTCACTAATATTGGTTTTCATATATTTTATTATAGTAACGATGGAAACTCCTGATCATTCTAATTCATAACGCCAATATTAATAATTTTGTTAATACTAATATTTGTTTTCATACATTTCTTAATCATAGGTGTTATTTATCCGCATTATTGAAATTCATAATGTCAATGTGCTTTATACATATATTTATTGTCATATATCTTTTAGGGCCATTTATTATTTTGTTGTCCTTTTTTTTAATTTTGAGTTCCTCTTTTTATACTAAATTTTTATGGACATTTTGTATAACTCAATGGAAAAAATTGTAGGACAAAGCATAAGCAACTTTACCAATTCACCAAATTGCATTGAAATCTGAGAAAAGAAAGATTACCGACAAAAAATAAAAAAAAACGGCCAAGAGCGTGTCGGACACGCCCAAGATAGGGTTCCGTAGCCATTACGAAAAAAATCAAGTAATATTATGTGCGTTATAACACTATTAAAACACTTACTACAGTCGTAACATCTATTACCAGAAAAAGAGCGTATCTTCACGGCACTTACGTACTTTTGTTGAGAACCGCAGTTTTTCGGCAATCACTCAAAAACGGTATATCCGATTTTGTTGAAACCAATTTTCGTTGAAAGTATTTATTAAGCGTTATTAAGGAAGACGGTTCGGAATAGAAGGCGGGAACGAAGCGGCGCGTAGCTCCCGCCTTAGCCTTCGATGTTAGGTTTTTTATGGCAGCAAACAGTTTAATACATCAGTGGCAGCAAATATAACGGCCACCAGGCAAGTAGGTTGGATGCCATTCAATATGTTACTAAACGCGTATGAATTCGCCGCTAGAGGCGCTAGTGTAGCGTGAGGTCTCCGAAATGTCAAATCTCATAGTTTTTGGGTGAGCTACGCGGGTTTATATATAATTAGAATAATTTTGTGAATATTTCGCATTACCTGAAATTAATTATGGCAATTATGCGTTAAGGGGCAATGAATGTCTGTGTTTTGAGACAGTTTTATCTTTCGGAAACTTGTCCTCCCTTTTTTTCCCCGAACCGAGCAAAACGGGACTACGCAACACTGTGGTTGCTCGATATTTTTATGGTACGGTTTTAAGGTGTATTAAATATGATTTTAATCTAAACTTTTTTTTCACGCCCGTAATAACAGACGTAAAGTCACACTTAAAAACCTCACGCCACGCTGGCGCCATTTAGAAAGACAAAAAACATAGCCCTCATTGCCAATACAGTATTTGACTATTTTTATATGTATTATAAATTAAAACTTCACAATGCCTGTTATCGAATAGAGAAACAAATATTAAGCTACCTTTACAAATAACAAAGTTATGGTTTGAAATTCAAGATTAGACAGAGAAAGACATACTGGCACGTGACTCTACCAATACACTATCCCTGATTTATATAGACTAATTAAAAAAAATTGCTAACTTTCCGCAGAGTAAAAATGGATTTCAATTTCAGGGCAGATTTTCAAAATTATTTCAATAATAGAAAACTACAATGTGTCTCTAACTGACAATTAAGAATATTAAAATAGATCATAATATAAATTCATGTCCCACGGGATATAATCATGAATATTGTGATATGATATGGTTTTGTGCAGAGTTCTGGTTGG
The DNA here is from genome assembly GCF_025370935.1 of Choristoneura fumiferana. Lineage (NCBI taxonomy): Eukaryota > Metazoa > Arthropoda > Insecta > Lepidoptera > Tortricidae > Choristoneura > Choristoneura fumiferana. The sequence continues at coordinate 17,425,510 of NC_133483.1, forward strand.
CATTTTAGCAGTTTTCGGCGGCAGCACTACCAACATGAATGAAAACTTAGAGTTTCTTAGAGAAACTTAGATAAATACAAATTAGATGCTAACTTCGCGTTGCACCTATATCTTAGCATCTCAGCCGTTCTTGATTGCTAGACTACGAATACGTAGTAACGACTAACCTGACCGACAAACAGTTGGAAAACCCCGACTTTGTCACTTCAAAGTTCAATATCTTAAAAACGGCTGAGCCGATTTTGATGAAACATGTTTAAGAATCATCGCTAAAATACTGATTTCAAATATATAAAAAATGCATTAAAATTATTTAAAATAGGTCCACCCGTTCAAGAGTTACGGTGCCACAGACAGATACACATAGCGGTCAAACTTATAACACCCCTCTTTTTGCGTCGGGGGTTAAAAAGGAGGATGGGCAGATTTGTACGGACTCTGTCCTAGGAACCAATAACGACAAGCCATTATATATATCTTTGGTTTTTTTTTTAAATAGGCTTTAATTAAAACTTCTTGTAAATGTACCACTTTTATTTATAATAATTCGGACTGTGATAAGACGCAAAGATTACAATTTCTTATCTGATTTAAATTATTTTTAACTTTTTGGTCTTTTTAATGCAAAATTTACTACGGCGTAGTCGTAGCGCGTAGCAGTGTTTTTCGTTATGTAGTCCGTAGTACGATAGGTAGTAAGATATCTATAAAAAATATCTATAATTTTAAACCTATGCATTTTCTTACGGATTTGTTGTCTAGCAACCGAGAACTGTTGAGATCCTAACAGGTGTAAAGTGTAATGCGAAGTTAGCAACTCATTATTTTTACTTTCCATCCCAGCCTATATATACGTCCCACTGCTGGGCACAGGCCTCCTCTCAGAACAAGAGAGCTTGGGCCATAGTTCCCACGCGGGTCCAGTGCGGATTGGGAACTTCACACTCACCATTGAATTGCTTCGCAGGTTTATGCAGGTTTCCTCACGATGTTTTCCTTCACCGCAAAGCCCGTGGTAAATTTCAAATGTAATGCCGCACATGAATTTCGAAAAACAGAGGTGCGAGCCGGGGTTTGAACCCACGACCCTCTGCTTGAGAGGCGACAGGGCAAACCACTAGGCCACCACGGCTTTTTATAGCACAATAAATAAGAAAAATCTGAAAATTATAATTTTTCATGTCTGACTGTCTATGTCAATAAGCCATCTAATGACCCCCCCATTGCGTACATTTTGTTTGAGCTTAGAAGGCTCTGCTAACACTGCATCATCCCCTCTGCTAACATCACCTCGCAGGTAAAATTTTCAAAAACACTTGAAAAAATATCTATTTATTTCTTATAAGTGCCCGAATGCCAAGTTTCATAAAGAACCATCGATTTATCTTCGACAATGACGATCTTCCATATAAACTTTCATCCCTATTTCAGCCCCTCACAGGAAAAATTTTAAATAACGCGCGAACAAATATCCAGTTACTTCTTATCACGTGCCAAAATGGCAAGTTTAATAAAGATTCATCGATTTATCTACGGTCATGACGACCTTCCATATAAACTGTCATCCCCTATTTCATCCCAACACTGGTCGAATTTTCAAAAAAATTCAAACAAATATCGATTTATTTCTTATTAAGTGCCTAAATGCCAAGTTTCATGGTTTTATCTTCGACGGCGACGAACTTCCACCTTGTAAACTTTCATCCCCTAGCCTCTTTTTCGCGATAAAAGATAGCCTACGTTCTTTCCCAAGGTCTATTCAATCTCTGCACCAAATTTCATCAAAATCGGTTCAGCGGTTTAGGCGTGAAAGCGTAACAGACAGACAGACAGACAGAGTTACTTTCGCAGTTATAATATTATAGTTTGGAAGTTTGGATGACAGCTTTTTTTGGAAAAGGAGGTTATCAATTCGGTTGTATTTTTTTTGGCTGTTACCTCAGAACTCCGTCATTTATGAACCGATTTGAGAAAAAGATTTTTTTTCTTTGTATAGGAATATTTCTAATTTAGTCCCATCCCATAGGCACAAAATCAGGATCTGATGATTGGATCCTAAGGAAATCGAGGGAACTCTCAAATATTGTAGGGACACCTATGGTCATTTCGATATATTTAGTAGTGACTCGTACATTTGCTCTTGAACATCATCATTAAAAATTCCATAATAAAGAAATCTAAACAAAAAGAAGAGAAGATTTGAAAATACAAGTAAAAAAAAAAAGATAACATCTTCATACAACAAAATCGTGTAATTGATAATAATAATTAAATCGTCTTGGTGGTGTGGTGCTCCCAATTATAATTTACTTCCCAAAAAGTACATCATGATAATCATGAATTTCGCTAATGTAACGATACGTATTGAACACCTGCGCTGCGCCTAGTTGATTTACACGATTAAAATACATCTATCTATATATCAGGGTGCGAAAAAATCAGATTTTTATAAAAATAATCAAAACTCGGATTGTTTATGTAAATCGGATATATATCAGATATATACCCAAATAATTATTTTTTTATTTGTGCGCAGAAACAAACCATTTTACAAGCTTTGATAACTAATAATATAACTATTATAGCTTTAATAATAATAACTATACTTAATAGTTTTTATTTAATATTGATTACATGTTGGTCATTGCTTTTGTTGAATAAGTTAGCTCGTAAATAAGGGATATATTAATCCTACTAATATTATAAATGTGAAAGTTTGTGAGTGAGTGAGTCAGTAGTTTGTTACTTTTTCACGCTGAAACGGCTTTACGGATTTGGATGAAATTTGGCGAAAAGTTAGGTTATAACCTGGATTAAAACATACACACTTTTTATCCCGATATTCCCACGGGATAGGGATAAAATCTTGAAATAACAACCGCTGGGCTTAGAGCCATGAAATTTAGTATGTTGGTAGCTGGAGCTCTGTAATATCACATAGGCTACTTTTTACCCCGATATTCCCACGGAATAGGGATAAAATCTCGAAATATTAACCACTAAGCTTAGAGTCATGAAATTTAGTATGTAGGTAGCTGAACGTCTGGAATTACACATAAGCGACTTTTTACCCGATATTCCCACAGGATACCTAGGGATATAATTTCGAAATAACAACCATTGGGCTTAGAGCTATGAAATTTGGTATGTAGGTAGCTGGACCTCTGGAATAACACATAGGCTATTTTTTACCCCGATATTCCCACGGGATAGGGATAAAATCTTGAAATAATAACCGCTGAGCTTAGAGGCATGAAATTTGGTATGTAGGTAGCCGGACATCTGGAATAACACATAAGTACGCTACTTTTTCTCCCGATATTCAAACGGGATAGTTTTGTTACTAAGGGACCTCATACATCTCTGTATTATTATTATTATTTTGTAATTTTTTTCTTTAGTTGTACACTGTAGTTTTAAAGAATTTTATTTGTATTTTTTTTTTTAATAATGATTTTTTGCCAAGTTTCTTGCGGCGCATTCTTCTTGGCAATGATGGTCTTTCCGAAAGCACTGGTAGTTTAAAAAATGATGTGTAAATGTGCCCATTGCGGCCTATTTACCGAATAAATTATTTGAATTTGAATTTAGATAGGGAAAATTTTTGAAATTTCAGCACTGGGTTTAGTCTTGAATTTTGTACAGTTATTCACAACACAACCTCAATGAAGACCACGATAAAAATTTTGGAAATTTCCAGGGTAATTTTGTAAAATCCCGAAAATTTCAATTGCAACTACCAGACCGAATAGTTTACGCGTGCGAAGCCGCGGGTAAAAGCTAGTAAAAACATAATTTACTCTAAATTATATTATTTATTACCTAACTAGTAAACAGAATACGGCAATTCAATTTAATTTGTATATTGTGGCTGAAATCCGGCAAAAACAAAAAACACACACAGATTATTCAACTTTTCAGGGTTCCGTACTCAAAGGGCAAAACCAGGACCCTATTGCTAAAAATCCATTGTCTGTCTGTCTGTCACCAGGCTGGATCTCATGCACTGTGATTACAGTGTTTACAGTTGAAATTTTCACAGATGATGTATTTCTGTTGCCATTATAATAACAAATACTAAAAACTATCGAAACATGTCGAGCTAAACTCGATTTAAGACGTGAGTTATGGTGCCATTTTGTCGGCATAGTTTACATACATATATATGCAAAATTACAGCTTTATAGCATTGATGTCCCTGAGCAAAGCCGCGGAGGAACGGACAGACAGACAGACAGACATGGCGAAACTACAAGGTTTCCGTTTTTGCCATTTTGGCTCCGGAACCCTAAAAAATATAGCACCATCGAAACTATCGAAGATTCTGCCAATGTCCAGGCTGAAAAGACACTCGGTTGGCCGTTGTACGGTAGCATTTTCCTCTAAATTTTTAACATAATTATCAACTCTATGTAGAGCAGCATTTACAATTTCTCTATCAAACATCAGAAAATTAGAAGTAAACTCCGCAACTAAGTTTTCGTTACAATTTGAAGCTAATTAACATGGGTAAAAAACTATGACCAAATTCTATGATCGTCTTTTAAAAAACAAGACATACAGAGTCTTTGAATACTTTATCTATAACATTATCAAGAACAACAGAACTAACTGAACTACGATTATATTTTGAGATTCTAGAAATTGATATGCCTAGTTTAAACGCATTTCATTTCGTTTATAAATAACACGACACAAAATAACTGCTATGAAACTAAGTAGCTTCATTTGTAGTATCTCTATGTCGTTTGTAGTAGCGGTAATTCGTTTATGTAGGTTTATTTCGTTTGCAGTAGCTTTTTTACGTTTGTAGTAGCTTGATTTTGTTTGTAGTAGCAGTAATTTTGTCTGTAGTAACTAAATATCGTTTGTAGTAGCTTTCTTTGCGTTTGTAGTAACTTGATTTTGTTTGTAGTAGCAGTAATTTCGTTTGTAGTAACTAAATATCGTTTGTAGTAGCTTTCTTTGCGTTTGTAGTAACTTGATTTTGTTTGTAGTAGCAGTAATTTCGTTTGTAGTAACTAAATATCGTTTGTAGTAGCTTCATTTACGTTTGTAGTAACTTGATTTTGTTTGTAGTAGCAGTAATTTCGTTTGTAGTAACTAAATATCGTTTGTAGTAGCTTCATTTACGTTTGTAGTAACTTGATTTTGTTTGTAGTAGCAGTAATTTCGTTTGTAGTAACTAAATATCGTTTGTAGTAGCTTTATTTACGTTTGTAGTAACTTGATTTTGTTTGTAGTAGCAGTAATTTCGTTTGTAGTAACTAAATATCGTTTGTAGTAGCTTTATTTACGTTTGTAGTAACTTGATTTTGTTTGTAGTAGCAGTAATTTCGTTTGTAGTAACTAAATATCGTTTGTAGTAGTTAATTTACGTTTGTAGTAACTTGATTTTGTTTGTAGTAGCAGTAATTTCGTTTGTAGTAACTAAATATCGTTTGTAGTAGCTTAATTTACGTTTGTAGTAACTAAATTTTGTTTGTAGTAGCAGTAATTTCGTTTGTAGTAACTAAATATCGTTTGTAGTAGCTTCATTTACGTTTGTAGTAACTTGATTTTGTTTGTAGTAGCAGTAATTTCGTTTGTAGTAACTAAATATCGTTTGTAGTAGCTTCATTTACGTTTGTAGTAACTTGATTTTGTTTGTAGTAGCAGTAATTTCGTTTGTAGTAACTAAATATCGTTTGTAGTAGCTTTATTTACGTTTGTAGTAACTTGATTTTGTTTGTAGTAGCAGTAATTTCGTTTGTAGTAACTAAATATCGTTTGTAGTAGCTTCATTTACGTTTGTAGTAACTTGATTTTGTTTGTAGTAGCAGTAATTTCGTTTGTAGTAACTAAATATCGTTTGTAGTAGCTTCATTTACGTTTGTAGTAACTTGATTTTGTTTGTAGTAGCAGTAATTTCGTTTGTAGTAACTAAATATCGTTTGTAGTAGCTTTATTTACGTTTGTAGTAACTTGATTTTGTTTGTAGTAGCAGTAATTTCGTTTGTAGTAACTAAATATCGTTTGTAGTAGCTTATTTACGTTTGTAGTAACTTGATTTTGTTTGTAGTAGCAGTAATTTCGTTTGTAGTAACTAAATATCGTTTGTAGTAGCTTTATTTACGTTTGTAGTAACTTGATTTTGTTTGTAGTAGCAGTAATTTCGTTTGTAGTAACTAAATATCGTTTGTAGTAGCTTCATTTACGTTTGTAGTAACTTGATTTTGTTTGTAGTAGCAGTAATTTCGTTTGTAGTAACTAAATATCGTTTGTAGTAGCTTCATTTACGTTTGTAGTAACTTGATTTTGTTTGTAGTAGCAGTAATTTCGTTTGTAGTAACTAAATATCGTTTGTAGTAACTTGATTTTGTTTGTAGTAGCAGTAATTTCGTTTGTAGTAACTAAATATCGTTTGTAGTAGCTTCATTTACGTTTGTAGTAACTTGATTTTGTTTGTAGTAGCAGTAATTTCGTTTGTAGTAACTAAATATCGTTTGTAGTAGCTTCATTTACGTTTGTAGTAACTTGATTTTGTTTGTAGTAGCAGTAATTTCGTTTGTAGTAACTAAATATCGTTTGTAGTAGCTTCATTTACGTTTGTAGTAACTTGATTTTGTTTGTAGTAGCAGTAATTTCGTTTGTAGTAACTAAATATCGTTTGTAGTAGCTTTATTTACGTTTGTAGTAACTTGATTTTGTTTGTAGTAGCAGTAATTTCGTTTGTAGTAACTAAATATCGTTTGTAGTAGCTTCATTTACGTTTGTAGTAACTTGATTTTGTTTGTAGTAGCAGTAATTTCGTTTGTAGTAACTAAATATCGTTTGTAGTAGCTTTATTTACGTTTGTAGTAACTTGATTTTGTTTGTAGTAGCAGTAATTTCGTTTGTAGTAACTAAATATCGTTTGTAGTAGCTTCATTTACGTTTGTAGTAACTTGATTTTGTTTGTAGTAGCAGTAATTTCGTTTGTAGTAACTAAATATCGTTTGTAGTAGCTTTCATTTACGTTTGTAGTAACTTGATTTTGTTTGTAGTAGCAGTAATTTCGTTTGTAGTAACTAAATATCGTTTGTAGTAGCTTTTTAATTTACGTTTGTAGTAACTTGAATTTTGTTTTGTAGTAAGCAGTAATTTCGTTTGTAGTAGTAACTACTAATATCGTTTGTAGTAGCTTCAATTTCGTTTGTAGTAACTTGATTTTTTGTTGTTTGTAGTAGCATAATTTCGTTTTGTAGTAACTAAATATCGTTTGTAGTAGCTTATATTTACGTTTTGTAGTAACTTGATTTT
>NC_133483.1:17432890-17434135 GCF_025370935.1 Choristoneura fumiferana
GACCAATGGAACTCGTCAAAGCTAAGTAATGCTCGCTCGTCTATAAACGATCATGATTAACATACCTAGATAAGCGAGTAAGAAGAAGCTTTAAGTTAATGATTATTTTGAACTGATCTGATGCTGAAGCCAGAAGGTAGGCAACGGAACTCTGTTATAAAACAACGTAACTAAGTCGTGTTTGGGCTTAATGGAATCGTTGTGAGATGTACTTTGGCTACAAATCACTAAAAAGTGAGAAATAAAGAAAATTTTTAACAGAAAAGTAAAACCGACTCCAAAAAAATAAAAAATGGAACCGACTACAAAACCCTTGAAAATATTTTTCTAGGTACCTACTAGCTCGAAGTCGGTGACTCAGCACGACCCAACAGGAGTGATTGAACCCCATTGTATGTAGGTAGGTGAGGTAGATGACTATTGTTCCACTCCTGCTGGCTCGTGCTGAGGCACTTCGAGCTAGTAGGTACCTAGAAAAATATTTTCAAGGGTTTTGTAGTTGGTTCCATTTTTTATTTTTTTATTTTTTTGGGGTCGGTTTTCCTTTTTTTTAAAATGTTTTGACTGAGAAGACGGCCCAAATCCCGCACAAAACGCTTAGCATCCGTTCCCCAGCAGCACAGTTTTTTTGACATTTGACACTAAATAATAAACACACACACAACTGTATTCCCAAATGGGGTAGGCAGAGCATACGAAACGTTACCGCATCGGAGCCACTTTTAGCAATTTTAGGTTTTAAGTTTGACAAAAACGGTACAATAGTGACAGGTTGGTAGCCTTAACCTATATCCTTTGTCGCCTCCACGGAACGACATCCACGGAAGAAATGGAGAATGGACTAAATAATAAAGTTCCATATTAATGGACATGAAAATGCCACTCATTTAATACAATAATTGATTGACACTTCGGGTGCTGCCGTATTTGGTCTTTTATCGACGGTTATATCACAATACACACAACTGTTATAGGCGCGTTTCTACCAGAAATGTGCGAGAATTTGTTCCGAGGAATGTTATTCATGGGCCAATAAACACGCTTCATTTACCTATCCTCACACTGGCGACGTAATAGTACATTACTACAGAGGCCGGGAAGTAGGGGGTTACCGACCAAGCAGATATAGACGGCCGAGCGTATTATAGCGAGGCCGGATAGGGATGCGAGGCCGGCAACCCCACGTTCCGGCCGAGGCTTCTATAGTGCTTTTCTAACATGACATGAAATAAAATAAAAATAAAA